>NW_013666470.1:172295-209114 GCF_000517525.1 Limulus polyphemus
CTGAATTTATCACCCGCACTGTATGATGCTAGGATAAATAAAGAAATAAACATTCGGTTTCATTTTACTATAAGGGATTCTCGAAATAGCTCATCTTTCAAGATGCGCTCAACGCCCTTTAAAGAAATATCAAAATGTTATCAGTTTGTCTGTATTCTTCTGCGGCATTTTGTTTGCGCACATAGACAGCCTTTTAAAGTATAGACAACTTCTGAATTTACAATTATTGTCAACAATGCTTAACCAAGGTTTGTCAAAACAGTATATTTAATATGAAAGGGTTTAACTAATTTCACTTTGCTGCTAAGTTTGCACAATTTTTATATACGGTCAACAAATGTGTCAATTTATAGAAGTGGGTCATATTTCCAAATAGGAACAATTGGAAACAACTTGGATTAACAATACACTGAATACTACTTCAAAATAAACCACTATCCAATTAATTCAAAATAAAATAAGAGTAGGTTTCCCACTAAACATGAAACCATTGTCTAAAATACTACAAGTGTGAAAAAGGTGATATTTAGATTATACTGAGTAGTGTTGTAACACTGGGGATTCGAATCATTATGCAGTACAGCTAAATTTTGATATAAGATTTATTAGTAGGAGTATCATTTCGTCATGAAGAAATTAATTTTATATACTGCAGCACATGTTACTGTGAAGGCCTTTTTGAGAACTGTATGATTCAACACGTGCAGAAAAAACTGCTATCACAATTTCTGTTTACAACATAGATTGAAATGTTTAATGTGAAAGATCGATCAAATTAAATTAGACGTTTTAGTTGAAGGGCGTTGAACAAAGTCTGAAAACCCAGCTTACTCCTCCGAAAATATCATTTTACATGACGTGACGTGTTAAGGCATTGGTACCTATAGCATGAAAGAGCATTACGTTTTATATGATCGCATAAAACAACGAAACACCAATTTCTTTAATCTAAAATATTTCATCAACAAGTGATATGAGGACTAAATACAAAATCAATATGTGAAACTGGATCATTCTAGTCTATAGAGTTATACTATAGGGGAATGCTAACTTAATTAGGTCATAACAAATCTTGAACTCAACAAAATAATTATAAATATATGATTTTTTATTTCGTAGTAACTAATTTTATTTAACCAAAACTGCAATTAATGTGATCTTGAAATCAGAAGTTTAATGGAAAGAACAACACCCCTGAGAAGGAGCTCAGGATCAGGGTATAAGCCCAATTGGTAACAAAAATGAAAGCAACTGGTTTTAGAGGAAGAGAAGGTAAAACTGTATGCCGTGGTCAACTTGAACAAGGGAGGGAGAGTAGTCTGAAGCTATTACTAAATAAACCCCATGTTCAATGACCGACAAGGAATGAGGAAGTCGTCGACATAGAGGCCGTTTGCAACAGTAGGAGAAATATGTTGAGTGATAGTATTAATTTTAATACTGAAAAGTGTGACACTCAAGAAACAGACTTGATGGATTCCAACTTCCTGTGTGAAGGATCAGGAAATAGTTGAACCCATATAGACTTGTAATCGCCTATCCAATAAAAATTTACAAATAAAAATTGATAAATGGCCATGCAACTCATATGAATGGAGGTCCCACAAAATTTCATACCTCCATGTAGTGTCATAAGCATTTTCAAGATCAAAGAAGACAGAAACCAGATGCCAAGGAACCAAACAAGACATGCATTAACTATACTCTACGAGATCTTACAGAGACAGCTTGTCAAAGCAATTGGGCAATAATTAAAAGGAATCTTGGGATTGTTTTTCAGGCTTTAAAAAGGGAGAACAACAGCCTTGTGCAAAGCATCAGGAAAAATCTGCCAAATTCGGTTTAAAACAACTAGAAAAAGAGCAAGAGAGGCAGGAGAGAGATGGCACAGCATCCCATAGTGAACATCATTAGGTCCAACTGATGTACTGCCAAATCAATGACGAGTAAGCTTAAGTTCTACAGTGTAAATGGGCAATTATAAATTAAAGAGACCATCTGCCCGAAAGGAAATAAAGGTTTGTCAGATGTAGAATATAAGATGAGAAAACACGTGAGTGGATGTTCAGATGCCAGAGGATGTAAACTGAAAATACAGAACTATCCCCTTGGAGGTCCCCTCACCATATCCACCTCGAGGGGATCGCTTTAGTGCAGAATAAATGAGTAATAATATATAAACGTTGTCAAGCACAAAATGTACTAATTAAAGAATCATATTCAAGTTCGGTTTTGTGGTAATGACTTTGCTTAATTTAAATATTTTAAACTATAACATGAATAGAAGAACATTTTCAACATCTTTTTGAGTTATAGAATCCATACATATTATCTACTAGTAAAATATAAGATTCTGTGCGTGATTGGGCAAAAAGTATTAATTTGGAGAAGTCTTTACAATAACAGAAACTAAATTCTTATATCAAGTAATATTTTATGTTATAAATTAAGCTCACCAGCAATACTCTTAGCAACAATACATATGTGTTGGATTGCGTATGTGGCATTGTCATAAACGACAACAAGTAAGTAAAGTTGTTGTTGTGTTTGTGTTTTTTTCTTATCGGAAAGATACACAAAGGGCTATCTGTGCTCCGTCGTGGAGAACCAAATCCAGGATTTTAGCTTCATAAGCTTACTGCTGACAAAACAGGGAACGAGAACAGTGGTGGTGTAATGCTTTACACCTCATAACTTAATAACAAACGATGGAACAAATTAAGTTATATGTAAAAAGTTGAAAAAGATATTTTAGAATTGAACATGTCCTTTAGAACTGAATTATTTACATATTTCTATAAAAACTACAAGAAATAAATACAGAGTAGGTTTCATATATACTATTAACATCTATTTGGAATCACTTTTCAGAATGAATATGGCAAATATCAGTAGACTATTAACCAAATGGTAATTGGGAACTTTGTTTATTTTATACATTTTCAAACACGTGAACTCAAACTGTACCCATTTTTTGCCACTGTGTCTTTATATAACTCGAAATAAAAGAGGACACCTCTTAAAATAGAACATTTTATGCATATGTACCATTTTTCCATTAATCAAAATACAAGAAAAAACAAAACATATCTAAACTGCTTTGGTGTATCATTCAAAAGTATTGGCTATTGTCTGGCATTATTCTGCATGCTCCTGATTAGTCTTTGGATAATGATCTGCTGCAGGCAGTCCAATTCCTCCAAAACTAGCTAAGAAACGTCAAGCAGTGTCATTATATCGATATGCTGTTTCGTGACTTGTTGATTCGTTTATTAAAAATTGATTTATTATATGGTACTCAAAACTCTGTAGTGTATCGAGAAACATAAAAATAGAGCTATACAATTTGACATTAAGCATCATAAATGATAAGGAGTGAGAAATGTTGAACAACAAATGATCAAACAGTGTAATAAAATCTTCTTGAAAATCTAATATTATAAACTGATTAAAAAAGTTGTTATTCAAGGGATTGATTAATGTATTCTAGTTTATCTTAATATTCAAAATAAACTTAAAGAAATATTCCATACAAGCTGAATCCAAAAGAATAATTTGCCTAAATTATACATTCAGGATATTTTACACCAGGTTAATGATGTGTGAACGTTTTGGTGACTATGGAATTAGCGTTCATTTTTAAGTTGTACACCAAATAGTTACTTCTTTATATATTTGTTTAGAATTTAAACACACAGGGCATAAGGATTACCTGAAATAATCATTGTATATTGCATACAAAAATTTATTTTATGATCAGTTGAAGATTTTTAGGGTCCATCAGTTAACCAGATTAGCTAAGTCAATGATTAAGAATTCTGTCCAGTGGAGTTTTATATGTGTTTAGGAAGAGGTGCACACATGATTTACATTTCTTCTATTACTCCACTGACACCCTATTCTAGTAGTTAAGAATGCCAATGTAGATATCAACGTAAGAATTTCCAACTAGATATATGCATAGGTTTTCTGCGCAGCAGCTGTAATCGTAGTGGAGTGGAAAACATAACCCTTTCCGATTTACTTAATTTGAAGAATCAATTCGACAGTTTGGGAAATAAAACAAAGATACAAACTGGAACACACTGTAGGTATGCATGGTTTGCTTCGTTTCATTTGTATGTGCTTTAATTATCATAATTTGCATGTTTAATCCCACTATTCTTTTATCATGATGTATCTCGATTTATGCATTCGTAGTGAAATAGAGTGACATATATTAAGGAAATATTACAGACGTATACTGCTGTTTCGAAGTTTTAAACTCTAAGTAATGGTAACTATAACTATCAGGGTATATAACATCCAAAATAATTTATATTTTTTTTATGTCTGATAGAAAATGTATACCTTATTATCACATTTATAAAACTCTACGTTCACATGTACAAGCACTTTGAATTACCAATCAGCAAGAAAATCTTGCGGCGCTAAGGTATTGATTTGTTCATGGAAAACCATAATCAGTCATGTTGCAAAAAGCTTGTTCTATTAGTTGGTGAAAACAAGACGAAGAACCACACCCCTATCACAAACCTTTAAATATAGTACTTTGCAGTGGTTGATCGATAGAGAAAATTGGGGAATTTTTCCGAATTCCTGCAATTTATGGTTTGATTCCAATTTTATATAATCTACTAATGAGGGAAATAAATGAAAAAACAATATTGGAAAGTCCGGAGTTCGTACAAATTATGATTATTCTTCTTTTTCAAAACCTCTTTTGTTTTAAAATTAGATAACACCTTTCTACATTGAAAATATACTTAGGACAATATAATAATTATAATAAGGACAATATCATAATTCAAAATATTTGATTTTTGAATTCTGTTTAAGACGAAGTTTGTTTGTTTAAAGTTAAGCACAAAGCTACACAATGGGCTATCTGTGCTCTGCCCACCATGGTTATCGAAACCCGGTTTTTAGCGTTGTAAGTCTGCATACATACCGCTGTGCCACTGGGGGAGGAGGGTTAAGACGAAGTATTGGCAATAGCATTATAAGAGTGTGAAAACTGTGAATTGGTACTTACTTTTTCAATGGTAGATGACTGTAAACGAATTTTGTAATATTTTGCTATCAAATAGCACAGTAATGACTAATTACTTTGGTTTGGTTTGGATATTCATGCAAAGTTACACAAGGGTTGCCTGTGCTAGCTGTCCCTCATTAGAATAGCTCCTGGCTATTCTAATGCAGCGGTTGAATTTGACCACTACACTTATAACACATCTATGACCTCATATTATGGAGCACATTTGTTTTTGTGGTAACAGGATTCAAAGCATGGACATGTAGATTAACAGCGCGGCATGCCTACCACTAGGCCATACCCGTCCCAAAATTTGGTAGTATTTATATATTAAATAACTCTAAAATGACTATATTTTGGGATAACATTTTGGTATGGAATTGTCAACTGGTACATTAATCACCAGGACACTCCTGGCCTGTAGTATAAAATAATTACAGTGGGTGTAAAGTTGAAAAATACATTCTACTAGTAATACATTTGGATTGAATAATGATTTAATTTTTTGTCTCTTTTTACTAGTGCAAAAATAAGCTGATATTTTGGTATCCAAGAATTTAATTTCAAAACAAATTTCCTACACTTGAGAAAAAGTAAAATTCTAGTGCTTTCAAGGATTTGCCAGGATGAAATTATCTATTTTCCCCAACCTTGAAGTATCTCAAATTACGGCTTTATTTATAAAATACACAAATATTTACTCACATTTATTAAATATGCTTCATAATGATTAAAAGGAAGTGTTAGAACAAGCTCAAATTATTTTAAAATCTCATAAAAATACTTGAACTGAGAAGCTCACAATGACTTATTTAAAGAATAACTGAGCGGAGACACAAACACATTCAAAAATAAGTATATTCTGCAATATAAAATCGTGCATTGAATGCATATTGTAAATACTGTCACCTTTACGTAATTTCGAATGGAAGTTTTGAATATTACAAATCTAAGTCGTGCTTGTAGGATTACTATTTTCTGGCTATCCATCTTGTAAATTTGTTGAAGTTCAGAGTAAACATTATTAACTCATTAAAATAACATTTCCTAATATGTCTTATTTTATCCCACATCATCTTAAACCACAAGTCAAAGACGATATTATATACATTATTTTTGTTTAACTACATGACATTTGAATAATTTTCTTATACCAATCTTGCTACGTCCATTTTCATTCTCTGAGTGCTATTGGATACTAATTTTGCCCATTTATTGCGGCCGAATTAATTCATTTTGTAGGCAGTTTTGCTATAGTCGAATTATCTTATGATCTCTCTCATGTTTCCATTACGATTCAAACATGAATTACATTTGTTCAGCTTCGCATATGCGCGATCAATCCCACATTAGCTGGTTCTATTGGGTTTTATTATCCTGTTGTTGTGTAAAACAGTAGACTTTGAAAACTTGGAAAATTTGTCGTTGGGAAAAGAAATGTTCGGCTTGTGTAGCGGTTAGTATGTGTTCAAAAATGTATTCTTCACCCATAACGATATAATTAAAATTATCTTATTTTTCAAATGACAGTCTAATATTCTCTTTAGAAAGAAAACGACATAAAACAACAACAATAATTAATCATACTTAAAATCACAGTTGTTTGGTCGAATAGTTGTCAATTTTTTAATTTCTCGTTCTTGTTTAAATTATTACTGTCTCACGGTGGGTCAACGGTAAGGTTATAAAGTTACAACGCTCAAGTCTGGGGTTTGATTCCCCGAGGTGAACAAAGCGCAGATTGACCGTTGTGTAGCTTTGCGGTAAAACAAACAAATAAAAAATATTTCTTTTATTTTGAACCAGTTCATCTTGATAGAATGAAGTAATATTAACCACGCCCGCCACCAGAAACGGAACAAGACCGAAATATGCTCTTATCGATTGTAATGTGAGTATTACAAATTAGGCAAAAATTCTACAGGGCAACAGCATATTAAGGGAATCACAATGTTTGTCAACAGGCTTAAAATTAAGATTAATCATGTTAAAAACAAATTATATTCTAAGTGTATATTTAGTCTCTATACAGGTAAAGTGGGTGTCAAATCTTTGGAAAATATTTTCTAATGTAAAAACAGTAATTTTACATTCTTAACTTCTTGTATTATTGCTACCGGATACTTAGTATACATGTAACATTTTTAAATATCTTACATAATCATTTAATTCATTCAAGTAACAGTTAATAGAGTCAACGTTATTTTCACAAGATGTGTTAGGTTTCTAACGTTTCTGTTTATAACATTTGAAATGATTCCTTATTTTCCATATATATATATATATGTAACACTTTGTGCAATAGTGCCATAACAATAACAGCTTAGATACTAACAATTCAGTGGTATATGCAATAATAAGGTATTAGATTAAAAGGTGAAACATCGTCTGTTACCGATTTCTGCTACAAAATTCAGATTTTTTACTTTATTAGTAGCATCTATATTTTGCGACCTTAATAAACAGGATTATGTAAATTGTCTTGCTACAAACAAAAATATTTAAAAGATTTGTGCAAGATCTTAAATAAAAGCGCCAAACAAGTGAAGATTTGAACCGTGAGGCTTGTGATTGAAAGAATTATCATGGCTATGCAACATGAAGAGTCAGATATATAAAACAAATTGTTTATGTTGTTTGTTGTATCTATTTCAACAGATCTTTTTGAACTTCAGAAATAATGAGCTACATATTTACGTCAAAAACAGCAACATAAACTTACATGTATAGGTATAGAGCTCGAAAATGTTTACCTAGTTTGTTTTTGTTCATTAGCTTTTGAGATACCTAGAATACGAAAAACGTGTACGTATTAGAACACAAAATAACATCAAAAGTGCACATAAAAAATATATTAATATATAAAGGACTCATATTTTCACTTTGTTCTGTAGCTACTATGCCACATAGATTTTTCATGCATGCTTTCTGACTTAAATACGAATAACGTAATTTTTGTTGTCTTTTAGTGATAAGCTCGAACGAACCTGAGTTCATCATTGCAAGGTAGAGTAAAGGAACACAGACATTTTTTTTTTATTTAGAATTTTTATCTTTACTGTGTAGAGTCTGGGAACGAATCCCATTTGGAAACTTGCATACGGAGATGACTTATAATGAAACAACTGAAAGCTGGCTGTATATCAGGGTCGAAGAGAAACATTTTCACATGAAACAAGATAAGAAAAAACAGATAAAAAAGTGTTTTGAAAAATATGCTATGATACTTGAACGTTGGTGTGTAAATATCACTCATCCTAAAATTTAATATGGTGAGTCCTAAAAGTTGTTACCGAAATTATACATTCTTACATAGACCAGCAAAGAATCAGCATAAGTTATCATACATTTTGTTAGAATATATGTGTGCATGATTTTATTACGAAGAAACAGAATAAGCACTTTCAGAGTTAGTTTCAGAACTTAGTGTGTGAATATGGTGAGTCCTAAAAGTTGTTACCGAAATTATACATTCTTACATAGACCAGCAAAGAATCAGTATAAGTTATCATACATTTTGTTAGAATATATGTATGATTTTATTACGAAGAAACAGAATAAGGACTTTCAGAGTTAGTTTCAGAACTTAGTGTGTGACGAAGATCATGCAACAAATGATAATCATGCTTCGTTGGAACTAGCAGAATATTGCAGCAATTCCAATAGGACTAAATAAAAAATATGAAAATAATTATATCTCATAATCGATTGCACTACACAATAATCACATGTGAATGTATTTAGTATCAAATTTTCCTATTACATTAACACGTATACAAGGAAGGTTACTAGCACTATATGCAGAACTTTCATAGAATAAGTATTTGGATTTCGAAAGCTTTTGTGTGAAATATAGCATTATTATATTATTTAAGTTTTTTCACAGGAAGCGAACTGACAGCATTCTTTCAAATATGTCAAAGAAAAACCACGCTGTAGAAAACTAAATGCATATTTCGCTTCAAATGTCATGGTCTTTAAATACAAATAAATCAGTTTATCTCAAATGATCGTATGACTACCTAGCTGATATTGATATTAATTTTTAACGCGCTGTACATTACTTGTCATTATTTATAATGACTGGATGTTACTTAAATTCTCACTAATCATTTACGGCATAATATCAAGAAAAAAACTGTCCAAGAAGTAACATTTATATTTTGGCTCTGATGTTTAATACAATTTGTTTACAACCAAATTTAAAGTTTATAAATTTCATAAGCTTGTGAGTCGACTACAGCCAATAAAATTAAGCTAACAAATTGCTAAAGGGAACGTTTTGCAACACAAGAAGGTGTATACACGCACACAGAAGAACAACCTGCACGGTATTAAGATACTTGTGTATGAAGAGTGTAAAAATAACCATTAATTCTCGGCAATACTATAATATTCTTGTTTTATTTTGAAAACGTAACCGTGATTTAGTTAACAATTCAGGAAGAAATCCTAAACAATTGAAGGTCCAGAAATGAACTGATGTAACAGAAACTATCAAAACAAAAGTAATATTGGAATTGAAAGTTAATATTACCAACAAATGCTGTTTAATAAATTTATCTTCATTCTGAATGATCAATACTCATTGCTTCACAAACAAAGTTATTGATTATCACACAATTCGGTAAACTGAAATATACATGACATTAAGTGTTAATTTGGATACAAACGGGGTACATTAACTTTAGGATGTTTCTTAAGAATGCCATATAATTTCCTATTGCCCCTAAATTTTTATTTTATAAGCTGTGCAGTTATTGTCACAATTATCAGTGAGCTCCTTGTGTACCTTTATGTATAACAACCAGCAATATAAACAAATAAACCTTCTTTCTGCTTGATTATGACCATTAGCGCTGACCATGTTTCTGCAGCAACTGTATTTTTTGTTTTTGCAGTATCCATTTAATTTGTGTGCCTTGTAGATCTTTGGTGGACCAAGTTAGCCTGCGAGAGCTGTTTGATGAGACACACATAACGGGTGTCAGTATGATGATGTGTTAATACTGTTCTTCTTAGATGTTCATCTAGTAAAAAAATACAAGTGAGTAAGTTTTAGAGCTCCCTAGAGTTTTCCACATTCAGACCATCCTGACAGAATTCCATTATGGACCTTGTCATAATTAACATTGTGCCTGTACTGCTTCAACGACAGCCCATGAAGGGTTGAATTGTGCTTCGTTAGTAAACAGTGTGCTTCTGACATTGTCTGCAGGAATGTACCAAAGGAATGACCATGTATGAACCAGCCTGAGCTTCCTTGATTCTTTGATGATGTATCTTTTTTTTTCTAATAAATTCTTATAGATCACTGCTTCTTATCATAAAATGGTAAGAATTTTATGAATTACCTACAAAACTCCAGCATGATAGTTCCACGATCTAATTTTGCAGTTAATCTATCCTGAGAATACTAATACTCAAACCAAAGTCATTAACCTTAACTATGACTAACATAAAGATCATATCAAGTGAGCAAAAGTTGAACATTACCTTAACCTGACTTTCATTGGTTGGCAGAAAGTTCGTCATTACTGGTCTTCTGGAAGGTGGAGCTTGCAATGCCTTGTTCATTGTGACATAATATCTTCTGTAAATTCCAGGGTCAACAAGCAAAAAATTGTGATTCACATATCATACTTGGCCCAATGTGCTATATATTGAATATATTGTTTCACTCTCCCCCATCCTTACATATCATTAGCCATGCTTGAATTTGGACTTTAAACTAAACTAAACAACAGTTGCCATGACTTCTTTTTGGTTCTTGTTTTCTGGTGATCCACGGTCGGGCATTTACTATGCATATTTTTTGGATATAATCATTGCTATCATAAATGAAGAAAGTATCCAATATTTCTTTGTTGGAAATGGATTTACTAGGCAGAAAATAGAAAAATGTATAGATTAGAAGGTCCTGCTATGTGACACAATCATACATATGTATACCTTACCATGTAGATGTTATATGTAGTCAATATGTGCAGCGTAAAAATTAAACATAGGTGCTATTCCTCTACTGTGTTAAATAACTTGTGATCAAAGTGGAAACATGTGACTTGAATGGCAGATGACACTTGGCTACAGTTGGCTAAAAGTATATTAAATACAACTGGAAAATGTTGTTGGACAAATACTCTACTTTCCCTACTCTCTCTCTCTGATAACAAACAAAGATGACTCAAAGACACACAGAGACAAATGCTCTTCTCTACTTTTCACCAGATATATGAACGATATTGTTAAATGATCACTCTGTTACCCCATTTGACAGCCAGGCCATCAACAAAAGAAAGTCAACTTCTGAGTTGCTGTAGCAAAATAATGGTGTAAAAGTATAGAGATATCCAGCCACAATTTGTAATTAGTAGGAAAACGACATAATTACAAGGAAAGCACTGAAAACTGTCAATAATAGATTATCATAGATAATTAAAGTCAAAATATAGAAAAGCATTAACATTAAAGTTTGAGATAGAGAAGGCTTGGATCTAATATTTAAAACCATGGCAATAATACAATTGCCATTGCTACATGTAATATTCCGGAATTAACGTACAGAAATTGAGGAGTATATGTAAACATATGTTCTCATACACAATATATATACATATTTAGTTCACTATAGTATTACATTTATTTATTCTTCAGCCATCCCTACATTTTTATCAATAGGTTATTTGACAGTTGTTTAAAACATGCAAGAAATAACACCTAAGTGACAATTGGTCTGAGGTCATGAGAAATTAAAATGATGTTGTTAGAACCCTTTAAAACATTTTTGTCTATCATATCTAACTGGTAGATTTATATTTTCGGTTTAATTTTCCTATAGTACTAGCAATACTAAGTAAACAAGTACAAAACTAGGTTTGTGAATCATTTATTATTATTATTGCACCTGTAAATAGTTCCATATGTGAAATCGCATCGCTAAAATTGTAAATAATCTTGGAAATACTTTATACTTCACTACTAGGAAAGTGCTTATTTCTCTACTTTAATGTGGAAAACATGCTTACATTATAATAAAATGTTGATGATTTCAAGAAGTTTAATCAAAATTAGACATAGATTTTAGTTCCCGGTTCTGTGGTAGTATTAGGCTTAGTTTTTTAAAATATGTAATAAATAATAATAATAAAATCTGATAACAAATATACACTGTTCTTACATAATTCTTCTTTTCTCTGAAAAACTTAATAAAAAATCTCTCCCATGAATGTCAAATGGGCTTAGATTATTCTATCTGTAAGTAGCCTCCAACTTGAAAAAGTGTAATTGAAACTGCACTTCATCATAGGTATAATTTATGTGCTACTTGAAAAAAATGGGAAATATACATAATAATTAATTTTTGTGAGTATCAATCAGTTGAATTAACAAGCGGCATAAGCTTGAACCAGGTTGAGGTCCAGACGTTAGCTGAAATTCAATATAGAGGTATGCTCTCTCTTGAAAAAATAGGTAATCTTCGTGATCAGTAAAAATCCGAGAGAAATATATTGTTCCTACGCAATTTTTACTACGTCCTAAAATCTTCTTCTGTGTAGTAGGGAAGTTATCGTTATTGTGTACTTAGTCCTGTAAACCATTAAAAAGTTTAATGTAATTTTTTCATTGACAGTTATTCGCACGAGTGTCATCTTGGTGAGAAACACATGTACGAGAGTTTCTGTTTCACATTAGGATAACATGGTTGCAGCTATGCTTATCGATGTATAAGTGTGCAGGCGCTCTTTATTTTTGACCTGGTTGGAAAATCATCTAATATTTATATAAAATAAGAAGACGATATGATATTATACTTTATTGTCTTTATATATAAAAATTAATCTAACTGTTGTTTTATTGTATATATAAATAAATAGTTCTAATACTATTAGTTACATTAATTGTCAATAGGCGATTGAATCAGCACTATAAAACAATAACGAACTTGATATAAAACAAGCATTACAGCAGAATTAAGTAATTAATTACCGTTGTTGGGCCTAGTTGTCAACTTGAAGTTATAACAGATAATGCCTGTGGTCATAGCATCCAAATGCGTTGGAGATATTCCATCTATCAAATTAGATGGAATATATATATATAAATGTGTGTGTAGATGTAGTATCTTTGCAAATTTTGTTGGAACTTTTTCATACTATTTATATCAACAAAATTGTATAATAATAACAATATCCTTTGCGAAATACTGTTTGAAAAAGTTTTTTGCTATGAAAATTTATTTATTAAGATACCAAAAAAAGTAATAAAAAGCAGTTGAATTGGATATAGAAGGTTATATTTGCTTAGAGAAAATGTTCCATTAGTTTTGTACTGCCAATGGGAGATATACTAGGTTACACCCTCTGGAGAGTGTTAAACATTAACTTTGGAACCAAATAGTTTACGCCTAGAAAAAGTTTAATAAAACTGAATAACAAGTGCAACGCCTTTATTTGAGGCTAAAGGTAAGCCAAGCATTGATCCTTATGTAGATTCCTAACATAACAATTTTCTAAATTAAACATTTTCTGCAAATAGTTTTATTGTTTTTTTTTGCGCTGTAATTACAAATACATATTTGATAGTTCGAGCTTTTGGATTATAAATATGAGCTTTACAGAAAAGAGTACCTATTGCTTACGTAGACTAGATTTCAAAGTAAACTGGGTCTTTATGCAGAAAACCGAAAATGAAATTAAAATAAATACATAAAGTTTTCTACAAATGGCTACAAAAGTCTGTATATCGTAACAATGGATGTACCATTTGAACAGCCAAACTAGATGGGATTTTCATTCACACTTAGAAGCTAAATTTGTTATACAATTGAGAACATTCAACCATCTTGATTTGTAATAAAATTACAGTTTCCAAATACGGTTATTCGAGCGTGTAATCAATATTTACCAGACTCAATATTAACTGCATGTTCAAAAAAGCGCTGTAAGAGAAACTAAGTAAAACAGAAGATTTATGTATCAAAATACCCTCGAACATACTGTATGTGCATATTTCAAATACTTACATGTACACACATAAGCATATATATTTTTATTTGTCATGCTTGGGGCACCTTTTTGCTTTTGATAACGTTTTGCTTCAGTTCATCAATGCCTATTAGTGGTGTTCATTACAAAGTACATTTAGTTTCATGAAGCTAAAAAATCATATTGAAGTTAGTACTGGAAATAAGTAAATCATTGAACAAGTCAAAAGCAAGGATGACAACGAATCATGTGAACTCGACCTTTTATCAATAAGTAAATTATCTTAGATTTGTTAAAAATATTGCTTATGACATGGTCCATGAATAATTTTTACAAGGCATATAGTCATAGGAAACTAGCTATGAAACGAGCTACGTGTGACTAAATAAAATGGAAAAATCTTTACAGTTTAATACTTGTACCAGTTTATTCGGGAACAACAAATCGTTAACGGAAATATGTACATATTTTATACAGGTACGTACAAGTACTTCAAACTATTCATATATGCCTAAACTATAGGTGGATTGGCATAAACCAATGCAAGTACCATATTATGCCTCAGACATGCTTGTTATGTGTATACGCTCTGCGAAACTATACAGTGGTGAATAACAGGTACTGTACAGGAGAGATGAACATGCATTTTGTGCAAGTTTATAGGGATGGGTGTAATTGTTTTTGTCTTCAATGATATTTTTGTTGGTTGTGTAATAAGTGCACATTTACAGTTAGTTCCTTCAGCGATATTTCATTTGAATATTTATCTGCACAGTTAAAATCAACAAAGCAAGTGTTGTACTTCTTAATGATATTTTATGTGCATGTGGCTTTATTTTCAAATACCATGGTTGATTTTGACAAAAAAAAATTCTTTTGTGTCGATGAAAATAAATTATATTCAGGTTTGGTTTTTATTTAACTTTGAAATAAAAAATTAAGTATCTTTCATTGTGAAACTATAATTTGAAAAACAATAAACATAGATTTTAAAATATCTAAAATGACGAAAATTATATTAAAGGAATGTGGTATCATTTGCGAAAAATCTAAATAGACTGCAAATATAAGGTTTGAGGCGTGGGAAGTTCAATATCGTCAAAAGGACATATAGCATACAAATAAAATATGTTCATATTTGATATGTATTCAGCGAATCGAAATTTATACACCACTTTCGCGAAATCAATATCACAATGTGTGCATATTGTATAAAATAGCATCCTTTACACGCGAAAATATTCTGTGTTGAGTTTAGATAAGATGTGATGGCAAAAAAGCTGAGCACAGCTTTGAATATGACAATGGATTTTACTTTGCGTCAGCGAATATCTTTATGTTGATTACTTATGACTGACGCCGTTATGGAACGCCTATCTTCCTTCTTGTCTCTTGCTGTATTTGTATTCAATATATACACGTTCCAAACCTCAAGCAGATAACCCCATTAAATTCAACAAAATTATTGTATTTATAAGCATCGGAATGTGAATAACATCGATAAACCATCAAGTTTTAACAGCTTTTCTATACTATAAATTCGGTATTTTCAAGAAAATTTGAAATGAGAAATTATAAATTTCCTACTTTGAATCGAACTATTATACACTTTTACATAGTTATCGAAACTAAATATTTTCTTATTACTATTCTAAAGAAGAATTATTCACTTAACTATTTTTCAAATGATTATTTTAAACAGTTGCTTTGACTCATGCTTTAGCTGTACTTTTATTTATTGCATTTCCTATATCTTTAAGACGCCGTCAAGAGCGCTTCATTAACTTTTATGTCAAAATTTTGAGGATGAATCTATACACCAACAGGATTTCTTTTCAAAGTATGAAAACAGCCTTACGTATTTCACGAAAAGAGCCACATGAAAGGAAGAACACGAAGTTGTCCTGCCTTAAGAGAATATGAACAACAGTACAGTACAAAAGACCGTACAGGATGAACATTTACTTCTCATATTCCTCTTTCTTTCATTAGTTTATTAAGGGAATTACTTTCGTTAACCAGCTTAACTTCTCCTAAAAGTAAATAAATCAGTCTATTACTAAATCAATGTAATAATACTTATTATATAACGTATTTTCATTTATATACTTAGCGAAAACAATATCACAACCAGGCCACTCACATTTCCTGACTAAAGACCAAAACATTTTTTTTGGTGTGTCAAAATTTATAAGCTATACTTCATGAGAAAATTACTCTTTTCACATATCTTGTTAAACATCAAATTTTGACTATTTTTATCTCAATTACGAATGAAAAAAATATAATCATAAACTTACGTCACTACTCAAGAGCTACTGCTTCCCAAAGTCTTGATTTCATGTCCATGATCACACATGAGATCCTTATACAGCAGTTTCTATTGTAACAAGTTCTGCAAAGAATTACGAAGTCAATATTAGCAATACGTCTTGACAAACTTTCCAGACTCTACTCTGTCCGTGAACATGAGGTTTTGAAACCACGTTTAAGCAGACAAAGTAACAAAGACTAATTGGAACTACATTGGAGATCTTGACAGGTCGAACAATATTGCTGTTATTTCATTTCTTATACTATCTCTTTCATGAAAACAGATATTGATTTTGAAGTGTGTCTAAAAGCTTATGAGCTTTTGGCTTGTACGTTTTTGTCAGCTTCAAATCCTTTTTGTTACTACAGATTGCCTTGAAGTGTAGTTTTGAACCTCATGCTGTCCAGTGAGGGCAATGTTCTGTCAAATGGTCAGGAAAGCACCGAATTATTTGTATAGGAACGTATGATAAAATATACATATTTTGAAATGCAATGCTTAATGCAGTTGTGAAAATATAGTTTTGATTGTATTGATTAGAAGGTGAGTTATGAACTAAAACTTGGTTAATAACAGACACTTGTCCTCAGATCTGGTAAAATGGAAGTAATACTAGTAATACATATACTGATATTTCCTTTATATATATTGTATTTACATTTAGACTAGCTAACAATTTTACAGACATTTGTGAACAGTTTTGTACCTTAATCATCATATATCTTACTGAAACAGCTGCTTTGTTAAGGAAGATATACCAGTGAACATCAACTTTGCTCAACAACCCGCAACTATCTTCTTTTCCATGTACCACTAAAAGAGTATTATTGAAACACGTTAGTAGATAAACGAGGTTGGTGTAAACTAGACGCTGAACCTAGAGATACATCATAAAGAGGTTTCTCCATGTGGTTTTTACATTCACCCATATTTTCAGTGTTTAAATTGTTATGTATCACAATTTATCCAGGAAGAGTCTCCAACATATTATAATTTTGAATAGCCTGAAACTGAGTTAAATGATAATTTATACTTAGAAATTAAATAAATGTCGATATGTATCCAATTTATGATATTTGGCAAAAAGATTGATACACACACAGTTTCTTTTTTTTAATAGAAATATATTTTAATATACAAGAAATAATACAATTTACAGTTACAATTATTACAAACAATGATCTATGTACAAAAGTTTTACAAATTTACAAACAATATTTAGTCCTCTATCTGGCCTGGAACTTCTTTTATATGTTATTGAGGGTTTACGATGAGCGAATTATTTTTGAGTAGATGTAGTAGATACAATTCACTTAACAGAGAGCTAGCTAGCTCTGTATTCTTTGTTCTTCGCCTATTACTCGTTGATTTATCCACTGATGAAGTTATCTAAGGTTTTCGTAAAAATAGTAATGTCCGATGTAAATCGGCTGAAGTTAAATGGTTTGTAATATTTGAAATATATAAACGTTCTTCGTCAAATATCTGAAGTTCCCGATTAATAAGCGTTATAATTATCACAGTTATAGCTTCCGAAGTTTATAGCACGCCAACTATAGCAAACCAATAATATATACTGTCTTATGGCGCGTCGCGTTGATTATATTTGTAGGCGTGAGGAGAGTTTCTCGAAATTTCAGCTTACTCAGCAATACAGACGGTACACCAATATTTACGTACCCATATTGTTAATTCTTACACTCGAGAATTTTTTACAATTTTTGAGTGTAGGTGGGAATTTTGCGATACATATTTAACACTATAAGTTTTGTATATTTCGAAATATAAATTTAGCTTAAACAAACATCGATATTAAAACAGATATATGATAGTAAATCCGTCACAAAGTGAAGGCCCATCACGGGCATCTACTGGCTTTAAACGCCATCAATGAGGAATTATATCTCTGATTGCTGTTTGTTGTTGTTAATCAGCAAATAGATGAGGATCGCATAGAGCATTTGGCGGAGTATAAGAATGTATTTTGCGTCCAGGCATACTCTCTAAGGAATATGACTCACCTCCTCTAGCTTCAGCCTCATACCTAGCTAGGTACATTTCTATGAAACATAGTTACCCATTCCCTGTAAAATGATATAAAAATGAAATAAAACTAATATTGAACCAAAGAGATTGATCTTCAAATCGGCGTACAAAATGTGTCGGTTTTCTCCTCCTCAGCAATCCTGTTACTCAAACATTCTACACTATACAGGAACTGAACTTCCATGTATTTCTAAGTGACATAAAACGTTCTAGACTACAGAGAGTTTGGTATATAATGATAAATTATCACAGTACCAACATTTCGCAATACGTATATGGCAAAATACCACTATTTTGCAGCCTGGAATTATTTATTTTCCTGTAAACGTTACGAAAATATCCGATTAATTTCACTGGTCAACGTACAAAAATGAAAGTTGTTATGAGTAAGACTACATTATTCAAATCAGTAATCTCAACGTTGTTATATACCTTTCTTTCAGAAAATTTAGATGTCTCATGGATTTTCTATGAACTCTTTAAATGATGTACATTCCACAAATATTTTGATATTATAAAAATAAATACGCTCAAAATTCTGTTGTAAAAATTCTAGTTCTTAATTCATCCATCTTTCAAATTATTTCATAAACGACAGTATTTGATGAATAAACTTTAACCTCAAGGAAAGCCAGTGAATGAAGCCTGTAAATTATTCATAGTGAAATGTTTAATATTTTAGTTCTCTCCTTTATGTATTGGCACTTCAATAAACAATAGTTTATATAACCTTAGTTACGAGGTTTGAACATCAGGGTCGTGTTTTAGCATACTATTTATGACATTTTATTACATGTTTATAGAATAAAGTGGTGTATCACTATCACTTATTTTTTAGTTGATATAGATCGTTGTTTGGAGCGACATTGTCTGTATATGCACAAACTGAATCAGATCAGTTCATCACCTATCTTACAACAAATCTTTGCAACTGTATCGTATGCACTTATGAATGAACGAAGTATTTTTAGATAACTTAAATTTACGTCATTTCTAAATGCAGATTTATTTGTTATTATTCTTTTATTAGCACCTTTCTTAAGCTTTTTTCCACAACGATGTTACTGATCATAAAACATAAGTAAAAGATAATGTTTATTATACTTTTGACGTTTTTAAATTCAGTTATATTCTAGCAACTTTTTTATACATTTTAATGTAAAATATGAAGAACATTTTTCAGTTCACTATATCTGGGTCATTTTGAAGAATGCTGGATTAGAAAACTTCAGAGTCTTTCCAATTTTGATACGCTTGATGAAATATGTGGAAATGAAGCATAACCGGATTTACGAGCCTGAGAATCACAGCGATTCAGCAGCACTAGTAAATTACAGTGGATTGCATCTTTTGGTATTCTAACCAACTGGAAGGGAACGATCAGTATAATGTATAAAGACTTTAAGCGGTTAGCCACTAGGAGCTGCGTGATCTTGTGTTTTTAGTCTGTAACAATTATATGAATTTTTTTTCATGACATATTCGTATGAGCAGATTTCTTATGCTGTTTCCAGGTTTGTGTAAGAGTAAGAACATTAATTTATCATACGTATATGCAAAAATGTATTCCTTGGTAGATTAAAGGATAAATGTAATACATTTTTACTAAGAGTAATAAAGCCAGAAATGAAACAAATTGATTGGATCCTGTAAAACTTGTGTATGTATATTTCATGCTATTCTTAGTATGAAGTTTGTTTTGCTTGTCATATGATATATATTTGTAAAGGGTATGTTTTGGAGTATTTATTCATTAACATTTTGCTTTGTCTAAATGTATTTTAAAGAGTGAAGAGACATAGCACAATATGAACTTTTAGTGTGTTGAAATATAGACTTTGTGTTGGAAATTGCTTGTGCTAAAAGCAGGGAGTAAATAGTGATTCAATAGCCAGGAAATACTCTCTACAACTCCAAAATTAAGCTATTTAAATACAATTAATTCTACATGATGAAGTAGTAAATTTGTTATAAGTTAATGTCATATATTTTTCTGAACTTAAATTATAGAAGATAAACAAGTTTACTTGTTTCATAACCACATGTGAGCTTTCTGTCATTATACTCGTGGTAAAAATTTTAGTTATTTGTTGATGCAGATGTAAGCCATCATGCATTTTATTCATGACGTAAGATTTAACGTTGTTCAGTTGTTTGTTTGATTTGTTCAGTTGAATAAAAAAAGCAGTTTTACTTGATTTTCATTTGTGATTTTAAAACACTGTTTGGTATGCCACGAGTGATAAAATAGCTTAAATGTCTACCATAACCTCAATCTTAACACAAGAATAAGGTTAGCATGCACGAATATCTGATAGTAAGACAATATGTTATTAGAACGTAAAGCGTAAGGAGCATAAAACGTGTGTATTACAGAAGTTATAAATACTTCTTTATTAAAATTTCCTATTTTTCAGTCATAAAAACTCGCTAGTACTTTTCACTTTTATGTTGATAAATAGTAGTGGAAGAAAAAACTGCACTTTATAGATCATTTTCCTGTAAATCTTCAAAGTGCATTTTTTGTATTATTCATATCTTCGTTCTCTTTGACCAAGTTATATTGGTGTAGATAAAGCTCTTACAACTTAATGAAAATCTTTAGTAAACTCTGTACAGAAATGAAGTCACCCATAAGAAAACCTTCTTTCGTTTATAATATACTCTAATAGAGTTGCTTAAATTGCTTCCTACAATTCTATTCCGATTGTAATTAACTAAATCCTCTTGCATTTCAAATTTGTATTTAAAATGAATAACCCTTAGAGCAGTACATTTATTCATACAGTGACCATTTGCTGAAACACAAATAATAAATACGTAGACACACAAGATGTGAAAGACTGTATATATATTAGGCTATAAAATACACAAAAATTATCCGTTTTACACATTAAATGTTGAGAGTTATAGAGTATGGGAAGTTCCATCCATTCCTCAGTGAGAGATGAAATAAAAATTAGTAACAATTTATGAATATGAAACACTTTAAATTGCTCCTAGAGTTAGACTTTACTATATGGTAAGATTTTAAATAACTACATGGTAGCTTGTTTTGCCATGTATTTTATATATTAAGAAACATAATAAATATTTTCGTTCCTTGTACAGTTATGAGCTTGATTCAGATAATATTACGATTTCTGTCAAGTTTTTTCGAGTAATACATCCATATTAAACCACCACATAATACCATGTGAGAAAATCAATGAATTTTCACAAACTTCTTACTATGTTACCATGGTTTTATTGATTTCATTTAATATAGCTTATATAGAGTAGAACTGAACATAGTATAACTTTTTGACTAAAAACGAATGAAAGTGTTAATACAAAACTAAAGAATATGTGTTTAATATATAGTGCTAATAAAATAAAGAAGTTAAGTAAGATTCGAAGGCTTAATTGGTTGTTATTGTTCAGCGCAAAACTACAAATGGGCTGTCTGTGCTCTGCCGCCTACGGGTATTTAATCCTGATTTTTAGAGTAGTAAGCCTGCCGACTTACCGCTGAACCACTGGGATCGCACAATTTTAATTCACAATATAGGAAAGGGCCTTAGAATACTTTTTGTATTAAACAGCTATTAAAAATATAAGCACTTATAGGTAGGTAACTACCCTAAAATGATAATGGTTGTCTGTCATTCCTCAGTTAATATAAAATCAGTTTAAGACTTTTATTTAGACATGTTTGTTGTATATAACTTGCTAATACCATTCGTAGGTCATACACCATCCATAAATCTATAAAACCTTAGATTTTTAAACCGTTGACTCACCGATAAAGCTTAATGGCTTATAAAGATAAGATTCGATAC
The DNA here is from genome assembly GCF_000517525.1 of Limulus polyphemus. NCBI lineage: Eukaryota > Metazoa > Arthropoda > Merostomata > Xiphosura > Limulidae > Limulus > Limulus polyphemus. The sequence continues at coordinate 194,496 of NW_013666470.1, forward strand.
GCGAGGAGCTAGTCTATTGCACAAGCTTTTCATTAAACTAAACAAACGATTAAGATGTTTTCCTAATTTTGATCTACCGACAACAGGGAAAGCAACCAACCAGCAGCGCTCAGTCCCAACTATTGGGCTACTCTTTAACAACTACTAATAGCGTGTTTGACCGTTGCATTATAATACCCACACGGCTGAAAATAGTAAACACGTTCGGCGGGGTAGAGATCCCGTGACCCAAAGATTACAATTCTATCGTCCTAGCCGCCAGACCATGTCAAACCTCAAACAAACGCTGAAAAGTTAATCTGTAATTAAATGTTTCAAAATATAAAGTCAGTCTTTTCTTTTGTATTTTTTTTTAAATGTCGTTATGGGCATAAAATTAAAGTTATTTAATAACACTAATCCACCAACGTTTTAACAACGTAATAAGCTTGGAGTAAGGGAGAAATAAGAAAACACTGAAAGTAGCTAGTCACAACAATCAGTTTTCATAGGTAATATTTCTGAGCAAAATATTTTTTTTTATTCTTACAATTTCCCGCTTCTGCATATTTTACACCATTGTAGAAAATCTGATTCAGTTAAAAGCGTAAAGTTGTAATAGAAAAAGAAGATTTTTGAATTGTTTTTATTTGAGTTTATCGTCAAGCACAAAGCTGCAGAATGGATTATTTGAGTTTTTCCATTGTGTGGATCAAACCTTGAATGTTTGTGTTAAAAGTTCTCAGATTTACCACTGAGCCACTGAGAAACAGTACTAAAAAAGTAGCCTAAAATATGTGTGTAGAAGAGTGATGTAAAAAACCTGTTTAGTAAGTACATGTTTCATATTATAATATAAACATACACACTCGCATATTACAAAGTGTTTTAATTTTTCTCATTATCCAAGTACAGTAATTACTTCATTTGATAAAATTGCTATCCTATAAAATGCCATTTTTGTAGAAGAGGGACCTAACTATTTCACTTCTTAAGCGTGTTTTACTGGATACTGCTAGCAAAACAACATTAATTAGAAATTGTCAGGATCACCCAATAACGTCTTTAATTAATTGCTTGCACGTGGTAGTAGCCAAAGTAAACGTTCATTAAAAATACCTGCGTTTTTTGCAGAAACGTTTTGAGCGGTAGCACTTTGAGGAGAAAGCAGTTCATGCAGTAAATAACAAAAGAAAATACACAGACATGGAATGTTTCACGCTAAGAGCTTTATGAACTGTATGTAAAATAAGATGGTGATCATCTACCGTGTAATAAAGCTGTAAATATATTGGGTTAGTTTTTCTGATTAAAGTAAATTCACTTAAGCCTCCAAAATATTAGTAGGACTGATAAACACGAGAAGTATGGAGAGTATTAAGTATTAGACTTGTAATATCTGTATTTTAAGAAAAATGTATATTTAATACAAAAATTGAAAGAAGAAAGAACCAATGAAACACAGCATTTATAGACTAATCTCCACTTTACAGTCCATGTTAAAGAGATACCGATATATCACTGTTGTTTGAGTGAAAATAGGAAATGCATTTGTAAGTTCTACAATTATATCAAAAGTAAAACACCTTTTAGGTACGTTATAATGTGACTTTATTATAGGACTTTGGAACGATAAATGTGAATATTCTTCAACTCAAAGTATTAGCCAAAATTACAATCAATGTGAAGCAATTGTTAATCTAATAATATTACACTAGCTTTATTATAATAACTAAACTCTAAAACATTGAAAGAAGAAAAGCCAGCCCCATATGTTTATGAATATAACTGTTACGAGAAAGTATTTTGTAGAATTGACTGATTTTCAAAAATAGCTTGCATATTAGAAGTCGTGTGTAATAATGAGTAATATGTCGGTCACATGCCCACAGTTTTGGTCAAAGCTTTAGAACTCATCTTAAGACAGAAAGCCAAAAGAACAACATGGAAATATGTGAAAACTACAAAATAGAAAACAGGCAACTTTGAATATCGAGGAGATATTGAAATGTATATACAAAGCTCAGATAGTAGTATGAATTAATAAAAACGTTAATCACTTAACTAACTTGTTGAATGTTATTTCTGCACACGCACCAGTAAATTATCTACTGAAGTAATTTATTTCAGTTCTGGCATTAAGTTGTTATTTAGCAATATCTCTTTTATACGTATATTTCTGTCATTACGTCCTCTATGGATAATTATATACATAATTTCGTGTATAACAACATTACTTTCGTCTAGTGCCTTATCTCTTATGCTCGGTTTGTTATTCTTCACTAGATTTATATGTTCTCTCATGCTTGTTACCAAGCCTTTAGTTGTTAACCCATATATCTGGACTCACATCTAGGACGTTTAAATTTGTATACTACATTAATAGCAAAAGAACACATTGGAAAGTAATGGTTTTAACTATAATCTTATGTGTACAATGTTGATAAATAACAAGCCAAGATTCTTCGGTAGTAAATATCAATAATTACTGATAATGATACCAAATTCTGAAAAAGTTACTATATCATCTTTTTTTTTTGATACAGCGTTTCAGATGTTGATTGTAAAGTCGCTTCCAAGAGATTATTAGTGGGAAAGTATTCCACATCAAAACTTGCACGATAAACATTCTTATCCTTTGGTACATTTTGCATTTAATTAGAAAATTCTAAACTATTTCTAATGATATATCTATTGTGTGTGTGTGTATTATTCCAAAAATTTAACTAAGAAACCAGCTAACGTATTGCTATACGTATATTTATCAGAGACTATGAGTTTAACTAAATAACCTTTTTATGTACTTTAGTAAATCCATAAATGTTATTCTTGTGTCAGTAACTTATCTATTTTTAGCATTACTACGTAATTCTGTAATTTTATCCCTCAAATTTATGTAAGATTTATTATTCTAACATGTTAAACTTTGCATTATAATTCAAAATTATGTTAACTTTAGAAATATAGTCTATTTTTCAAAAATCTACATTATTACTTTTATAGGATACCAACATAACTATTTAATAGTTTTTACTAATATAACTTGTTGCTACTAATTCTTCTTGACTAAACTTATATGGTTTATACACGGAAATGTAATTATTATAATATGGCAAAGCTATTTCACTAAGTTAAGCTGTAATACTATAAAATAACTCATTACTACCATACTGTTTTTTGAAATGTGTTGTCATAATTGTTCAAAAGGCAAAAAATAATTTTCAAATTTCAGTTTGAAAGAAAAATTACAAACTTCAATATACCTGCTACTATGTTTTTTATTTCATTCCAAACATAATCCGAAAAAATAGATATCACATTACTAGGATTCACATTAACAAAAGTACAATGTATTTGTTAGTTTCTTTTTCTCATCAAAATATGAATATCAGAAGGTGACGTAGACTCCTAATATATTCTTTGATTGGCTTTTAAACTCCTAAAGTATTTTAGATTACTAGTGGTGAGTATAGGACTATAAATCAAATCCAAACAAAAAGTGTTATTTGTCTGAGCACTTGATAGTTGATTAAGTTTATCTAATATTTTGTGTTCCAAATTAATAGTTTTATTATTTTATGTATTTATAAAGTATATATATATTGGGTTTCCATCATTAAAGGAGTAACACATTCATGACTTTGAAAAGTACAGTTTGGTATTTTTAAACAGCAAGCACATATCATTTGATCATTACCATTTATGAAATATATTACTTTAAAGGAGAATTATTATATGAAAAGTGAGATTGAAATACTTACAAGGTATTTGTAGAAGGTCAAAGTAGCTGTACATCAGGTTAATAATAGCTTATCAGAAAAGACTCTAGGGTACATTAGTTCGTGATGTCTATTAAATATCTTACTAAGGTAATGCATTCTATTCATAATACTGAAAAGTACCTTGGTATATTTTTAATAATGTTCAATTCAAAACTTGGCAAAGGCAAAAAGTCTTAATCATGTTTCTCGTAAAATGTTAGTTTTTTTTGGTTTTATTGATTTCAAGAAGTTCCGTTAATACGTGCTGCGGTTTAAGGCTTATTGGTGAGAACGACAGAATCCAACTCCAAAGCTGTTTGGTAGGCAGCGCAGTACTCTTCGTCATCGTTCACCAATCTCATAATAAAAGATCAAAATAGAAGTACCCCTATTTTCACTTTTCCCATAAGTTTATCCAAATACTGTATGTAAAACCTAGGAATTGCTTTGAACATTTAAATTAATTATTCAAACAATAAAAGATAAAAAGCTGTTAATTTAACTTATATATATATATATATGTGTATTTATTCCTTTGTATAGTTTCTTTCTCTCTTCGTGTACTTTGTTTTGAACATTGTCCACTAATTGTTTGTTTGTTTTTGTTTGCTTTTGAATTTCGCGCAAAGCTGCATGAGGGCTATCTGTGCTAATTTAGCAGTGTAAGACTAGAAGGAAGGCAGCTAGTCATCACCACCCACCGCCAACTCTTGGGCTACTCTTTTACCAACCCACTAACTGTTATTGAGTGTATCTACATACATGTATCTGTGTGGTACTTTTGCAAAGTTGAGATAGCACGCAATGTTGCAATGGTTATCCCGCATAAGCAATGTACGTTTGTTTTATTAAATGCGTAATTTTCTTAACATTATTAACAGTAGGTGTATTTTTAGAGGAATCATATTAATGACCTCAAAATTCACGGAAGACACCCAAGAACAAACGGCTGACATCATTAAAACAATAAAAAACTGAATGTTAGGCTTACATTTCAGGTTACTACTTGTATATTAAGCTTTATTGATGTTATATATTAGTTTTATTACTTTGTACAAAACATTTTCTTAATATTGTGGAAGCCTAAATAAAACTACACTCTTCCACTTAGACGTAATATTTTGCAAACACGATTTTATTTTTCTGGTGTACATAGTTCATCATTAAATGCATGGCAACCTAAATTGTAGATTTTCATACTTGTCGCCTGCCATTCGGCTGTCTCAGTACGAGGATACCCAAAAATATCTTGGAAAAGTTTTAAAAACCTTTGGAAAGTTTTAAATACACCTTCTACGAAGTGACTTTTGTTTCCTATTACAGTTATGGTATTTCTATTCGTAGGAAAAATATATCATGATCAATTTTTTTTCATCTTTCAGTGCATGAATGAACCTCTATAGAATTTAAATTAGAACGTGGTCGACAATCAAATTCCGGAATATCTATAGTCTGTATTCAAACGAAATCAACTAGCGTTTTGTTTTGTAGGTCTATAATTAAAGTTTCTATATTGTGCATATATCAGCAGCTGGAATATGAAAAGGATTTGCAGCAAACATTGCTAGATAAGATGTTTAAACATTTTGTTTATGCACGGTTACAGGGATACTAAATTCTTCAACGAACATTAAATCTGCCACAGAACTTGAAGATGACAACTATAATGCTTGTATGTTCTGTAATGTATACTCTGTTCTTTCTTGAAGCCTTCTTTTATTAACAGTATTTGTTACAATGTTTAATATACCTGTTTATATTAATTTTATTTTTATTACATAGAGTATTTTGCACTATTAACTTACTGTGTAGATTTTATGACTAACCTAAATCTACTAAGGTGACCAGACCACGTGGCATATTATTGGGTTTTCGGAGTAAAAGACTGCTAACAGCGAGAGTACTCAGTCTAGTCGAAACAATGCTTTCTAATCTTTACAAGTAAGAAAGTGTGAATAGTATAATTAACAAGCTGTACTGACTATCGGGTTGAGTACATTTTATTTAAGTAAGTAGAAAAATAATCACATTGCACAAAGTCAGTCAGCGTAACACAACTCAAACTAAAATCTGAGAGCAGTTGGGCTAAAATATGAAATAACTAAAAAAAAAAGTGCACCAATTCAAAATAACTTTTAAATAGTACTGTTTGTCTAGAGCTTTATAAGGGTTGGCTGTTCGACTCCGTTGCTACAAAATTGCGCTGTGTGGCAGTGGGTGCGTTATAAGAGTTCAATTCCACTCACTATTCGTTAAGATAAGAATGGCCCAATAGTTGGCAGTGAGTACTTTTGACTAGCTACTTTCCTTTAGCCTATTAGTTCAAAAGTAGGGATGGCTGGGCGTAGGTAGCCCTTATGTAGCTTTGTGAGAAAATTCTAAATAAGCAAACGAACAAATAAAGAATTTTCTATCCTCAGACGAACGTCAACTGAGTATTATAAAGTATTGCGTAAGATAGGTCACATGATGAATTACACAATAAGTGACGTCAACATTCAAACCGGCAAATGTTTGATTCGGAGTGATGTCAACTTTTAAACCGGGAAATATTTGTTGCGACGTTAAACGTTTTGCATATAAAAAATATAAGGAACTGATATGGGTTTCCCAATTTCCATCATTTTAGCAAAATTTACATGGAAGGTAATAAAAATCCATGCTTTAGAAACGTCTTGTTCTTCATCTTTATCTAACATTTCAAAATTATGTTTATTACATTTTATTATAACGCAGCAATTTAGAAAAAAAAAACAACAAAATAACTTTCCGATATATTGACCAATGAATGAAGTTAGCCAGATTCTTGGCATAACTAAAGACAAATTGATTTAATGGAAAAAGTTGATATATACTAAACTGAACATACTTAACAAAATAAACGCATGATTAAATGGGGGAAAACAAGTGTTATTTTGTCACAACCTGTAAGCATTGATGATAATAAAATCTGTGAATTTATTGATATAATCAACTGTAATAAAAATAATTTCAAAGTATTAAAATAAGAATGAAGAACCAGGAAGAACTGTTGTGAATGGATGGCGTGAAACTCTTTGAATTCAATTTGTGCGTAAATTTGATCATGCGTTATTTGAGAAAGTATACATGGGTCTTAACTCTTACAAGATATTACATTCCTGATGATGACGCAATAAGATGCCGAAACATATAGGATGTATGAGAATGTTCCCAGTGTCAAGCCATTTCATTTTTATACAGTAAATTATTAAGTGAAATTTTAGTTGTATTTTGAGACTGGGAAAAGTCTCATTTTGAATATTTATTGTGTATAACTTGAATTTTGGTTTTTCTTTAAACATTTGTGTTATTATCTTAAACCACAAAACTGACAAAGACATTGTGGTGCTCCGAAAAGAAACGATCTTCATGGATAGAAAATGCGGCATTTTTTATATCTTTTAGTAAGTAGATTGTGGGAGTAAGTAAGTTAAAGTAAGTAAGTAAAATCAACTTGACCTATGAACGCAAGTTTGCAAGAAAATAAAAATTCTATACTATTTGATAGTGTAAGTATTACTGGTTTATTAAGTATGTATTTTTAATTATACTGATTTACCAGATTGGGAGACTCCAAGGATTCTGAAAAATTCTATAACGTTCTTTAGAGAATGCTGATACATTATGGGAGATTAAACTGATTTGATTGTAAGGAGAGAAATGTCGTACTTCCACCACAACAATACTTGCTCATGCGTAAATATTGAACTTTGTCAGAATATGTGTCATCTCTAATGATGAAGACATTTGTTCTAATGAGGTCATTAATTAATTAGATTTAATATATCATGCATACGCTTACAAAATAATTTTATATTTCATATAGTCGATATTTTAGTGTCTTAAAAATTAATATATCTTCGTTTTTTTTTCTTTGAGTTGTAAGTCCAGTTTGGCTTTCTTTACGATTATGACAAAACTTCTGGACCGACAGGCACAATAACATTTATTAGGCTATTCGACGTTTTGCAGGTTTGTTTCGAAGATTAAATTTATCCATACTTAGTTTAAAAACAATATTTTGAACGACAATTACGCGTTCCTTTACGTAAAAATGAATCTGCAAATATCTTTTGTTTTAATCCTGAATGCAAAGTGTTAGGATGATTGTTTGGTGAAATATTCAGTGTTTTTATGTTCCGGTGTGAATAAAGAGCAATTAGTCCATTGGTTCATTTACTCTGGGTGTTAAAGTCTGATTATTGCAATCTGTGGGGCGGTAGCCAAACAGGTAGATGGATACAATACGAATTCGACGATGGTGGTTTAAATGATAATAATTATGATTAAATATATTCCAAGTAGCACTTATATATATATATATATATATATATCATATTAAATTTTGTTTAATCCACTTTTATTTATAAAGTTTATTTTTAAATATTTTCGTTAGCCTTTTATAGTATCTTTACTCTGTTTTTTTTCTCTATTCTGTGTTCACCTTTATGCTACTTATAGTACTGATAATGCTAAACCTCAAAATTGTCAGCTTTATGAGTGTTGGAAATCTTTCAAAGCTGTGTTGAATCTAGAGTGCATATATTCGCAATAGCACAAATAATTTGTTTATTTTATTTGATTGTTTAGCGTAAAGCCACACTGAGCTATCTGATGTGTCCATCGCGAGGAATCAAATACTGGATTTTAGCGTTGTAAGTCCGTAAACTCCCCACTGACCCACCAGGTGACAAAGGAATTTGTATAGCAAGCTTTGCGATCATATGAGTGTTTTTTATTGTTAACATTTGTTTTTACATCTTCCCATGATAATAATATATTAATTTCTACTAATTTTATTCGCGTTCAGTTGTTCAATGAAATGATGCCACACTGAAATATTTAAGCTCAATATACGATACAAAAATAATGTGGATAATTTTAAAAAAGCGTGTCTATGGGTCTGGATGTGTGACCGCCATAACTCCAAGAGGAAATAACCTAGAAACCTGTGTTAGGTATTACAATTTCAGATAACCTAAAACTGAGTTAAATTATAATTTAGATTTAGTAGTTAAATAAATGCCGATATATATATCCAATTTTTGATATTTGCCATCAAGTTTGATACCCACAGTTTTCTTTTATCTTTTAGTACAAATATATTTTAAAATACAAACAATAATACAATTTATAATAACGGTTATTAGAAATAGGTATTACAAACAATGGCTTATATGCAAAATGTTTTACAAACTTACAGTCAATTAGGTAATGTTTTCGTAAAAGTACTAATGTCCGATGTGAATCCACTGAAGTTAAATGATTTGTAATGTTCGCACTTTGTAAGTGTTCCTCGTCAAATATCTGTAGTTTTCCGATTGATAAGCGTCATAACAATCATAGTTATAGCTTCCGAAGTTTATAGCCCACTGACTATAGCAAAATATTAATAGATACTCTTTTTTTGGCGCGTCGCGTTGGTTATATTTATAGGCGTGTGGAGGCTTTCTCGAAATTTCAGTTTTACGTAACAATACTGACGCACAAGCGTTTATTTACACACTTATATTGTTGATTTTTACTCTCGAGAATCTTCTACAACTTTGGTGACTAGGCGGGAGTTTTGCAATACATATATAACAGTATAAACTATGTATGTTTCTAAATATAAATTTAATCTAAACAAACGTCGATAGTAAAATAAATATATAATAACAAATTCGTTACAATATGCATTCGTGCATGAGCGTGTGCATCTTTTAATGAGGCAAGCTAGCGAAAAACTACATAGAAAAGAAGTGGTTCCTCATACAACTTCTAATGTATAGAAAAAGCCAGGTTACACTATATTCCAACAATGGCTTTTATGTTACGCTTCTTCGCAATAAATGTTTAACCTAATATTGTTGTTAGTCTATGTGCTGAAAGTATAAAATGAAATTTATAAACTGACTCCTTTTGAAACGAGAAATCAAGCGTGACGTGATGCGACACACACTGGGTTGTATATAGGTTAGACTAGATCACAATGACCCGTTGGGTCAACCACTATTCAAAGGTTATGAAGAATTCAAGCTAATTTCAATATTGCCCCGAAATGAAAGTTTATTTTGAGATAATTCAATTAAATATTTCAACCCATTCGTGTTATTCATAATTCAAGAAAAAGATATTTGATTGTTGACCGGGAGTAAAAGGAAAGACCGTTTAATTTTTCAAAAAAGTGAAGTAAGAAGTTTTGTAAAGAGCGCGAACGGTAGTGTGAATGATTTTTTTTGACTGAGAAAATAAGAAAACACACAAACAAACAATCTCAGAGTTTTAGTAGTATATAGATAGATTCTTCAAGATCTTGTTTTTGTCATCTTACGCCTTTTAATGAAGATGGGAACATTGACAGGGAAATAACATAATAGCCAATGCTCGGCGAAAGGTTTTCGTTTATAAAATTTTGTTGTTGTTCTCGACTTGATTTTTATTTTATTACCTCGTCTCCATAGTTACTACTTGCAAATAGTCAATAATATTGTAGGTCCATTTTATTGTTGTTCTTTCTACGTGCTGTTGTAACACATTTTCATCTCATCATTTAATTTATGTTGTGCATATATTGTTCTATAGAAGATATTTTAAAGTGATTCATCAGGTGGAAAACACAGTTTTATAATAATAGAATGTACGAAAAGTGACCCGAAAAACTGCGCTAAGTCGGTAACCCGCGGCTCAATTTTAACGAAACTTGTTTTATTCTGTTTCTATTCTTATTTCTATTCTACTTGCATTACAAATATGGCGCTATTTTGTGCCGTTTTTGCTGTATTTAATTACAGACAAGCACACACACAAACAAACAAACAATCTCAGAGTTTTAGTAGTATATAGATAACGTTACGTATAGAGGCAGCTATAATTATTTATAATCATTGTTTTATCATCGTACCTTTGCGACGTTTTTATGTTTCTAAGAAATAAAAATGTTTAAAATATTTTTGACTGTTCTTCTAGGATACAATAGGTTCAGAATACACACACTGACATAGTCATCTAGAATATATCAACCTAATATCCCGAGCGAATCCGGGTACTTTCGCTTGTGTATAATATAATAGAATATATAAAGTTTATATGCAAATAACAAATGATGAAGATATCTTATAAATATTTAATCTTAAAGCTACGAGAATCAATATACAGTTTTCAAAGTGTATGATCACTATACTGTTTTCAAAGTAAACGGATGTGATTAGGTTTCTATCAATTTTATTATTTTAAGATATGTGAAGTTTCCAAATCCGCGTATTGCTTAGAAATTTCATATGATTTAACAATGTCACACATACACTACTAAGAATATGTTCTGCAATTAATTTAAAAGAAAACACCGTCATGGAGAGTGAAGAGATGAAAACACATGTGTTTCGCAATTAAGTATAATTTGTAAGGTTAGATGAATATTTGTTTTTTCCTCAATGATTTATATTATTTACTTTAAAGTTGACTGTGTACTTCTAAAATATCTCGAAGAAAGGTCATTTTAAGGGGAATGACTTTTACGCTCCAATAGATGTATACATTGAGCTATTGAAGTTGTACGAACAAATTACATACAATAGACTTCCGATACTATTAGCATTATATGGAAATCCAAATGAATATGCCAATACATATAAAATGTATTTTAAGAATTCAACATACTTGTAACATCAAGTACTTAAAATGCAATATGATTATGAAACATTAATAGTTCACTTACTTCACAATTTCTTTTCATAAAATATAGAAAATGGCGTTCGTGTAAAGTAGCATTCTTTCAAAGGATAAATGGTTCTTTTCATGTTACATAAAACGAATACGTGTTTTGAGAGCACCGAATCTTCGCCGAGATTGCAGAAAAGTTTCCCATTCATATTGAATAAAACTGATCCGAATACAGGGTATTCACTTTCTCTTGTATATGGTCGAAAAATTGAGCTTTTTGCTTAAAAAGGAAATGTTCCGCGCGATTTTCTGAAAGCCAGTAGAAATCCTTTTTGAATCATTTCTTCGTTCTTTTTAAAAGCACACCATTTCTTCGGTCACGTTTGTCCATCAGCGTCTAATGTTATCTTATTTTCTGTGTCCAATTTACTTTAACTACTTTTAAATATTTTGGTCGTACTCCATGCTTCTCATAGTAATGAAATTACACAAACTTTCCATGTCATAAGACTTATATATAAAACAAAATGACGATTTATAAATAGCTGGAACTCTTTAAATTACTTTAATTCGAAGATTCTAGAGATAAGGTGACAGTTTATTTGTTTGACACGTATTAGCCTACGTCTCCGTAAAGTTTTCTTATGATTTAACTGATTAACTTAATTCGAAAACATTCTTTGTCAAAAGATAAAAACCTACATTTAACTTTTCTGTTCTGTTGACACAGTATCACTTGTCACACATCTCTACTCGTTTTAAATGCTTTTTTCCATTATATTTATGTTAATCAGAATTAATTAAGTCGACTAGAGAAATATATTTTTCCTTAATTCTTTTTAATATGTAGACTTACAGTGTATTAATTCTTTCTTTATTGCATACGTATGCTTGAATACGTTTCGTATCTATAACTGTATGAAATGAAACATTTCATGGTTATGAAATATACTATTTGATAAATGTTTAAAATACAATCCGAAAATATTATATATCTAATGTGTACTTTTCCATAAATAACTCAGTTTACAATATTTTGAAAATATTTATTTTATTTCCTTTGTTTCGAGCATGACTTTAAAACAACTTCAATATCATCCACCCTTTTCGAATTACATTTATTCATCGTTACTTTTCAAATATCTTTAACATATCACGTCAAGGCTAATAGTCAAGTACGCCAGTTTCTATTTCATTTTGATTTTTGTTTCTAGATGAAAGTTCTTAATGTTTATATTCGGTCAAAAAATGCTACGTGTGCATTAGGGTGTTTCAAAAATTTCAAATCTCGATTTATGAGAAAGGCACTCAACTATTTCGTTTCTCTTAAAAAAAAGTACTTTGAGTAAAATTTCATCGAATTTAAAGCACATTTAAGGGTTGCTACCATAGAAAATGTTTCTAGCTAAGGAATCAACTACGGATGCTCGAGCCACAGGCTCAGGCTCTCAGTTCAATGCCATTTTTTGTCGAGTGAGGGTGTTTTCCTTTCACTCCATTGTTGAGGTAGATTATATTTCCTGCATTTCCAAGGTTACAATTAAAATTGCTTTGCGCATCAAGCTGACGGTGTTCTATTATACAAGTTTAGGAGCTAGTGACCACAAAAGCTACCATACAGTAATAAGTGATGAAATTGCTCTACGTGCAGGTGCTGACGTTAAAAACGAAATAATGATGTTTGTATTTTGTCATTTAGAAAAGTTTCAACTTCGAGACGATTATCAAGAATTATTAGACCCTACAATTATATTCCTTGGAGGAACACCTGTCAAGGGAATACCCTTCAAAGCTCCAGCAGGTCTTCATCGTGCCAGATGCGTGGACAAACTTATTTATTTCTTCAAAGTATGGATATTCAGGAGTCAACTTAACTTTAACAGCAAAGAGGGGGAAAGGATTAAAAAGATATTTGTATTTTTTTGCTCGATTTTGTACATAGACATGGTTTACAGCAACTACCGTTGTTTCTACTCCTCGGCAAGATCTTGAACTATTGAAAAACCTTGAGTGATATGTGGAAAGGAATGACAAGATATCATCTCTTGCGCTAAAGAAATTTCTGAATCACTTTTGGTATTTATTGGAGAAGCTCATTGCACTTTCATTCTTTCATGATGATGTCCCCGTTGACACTAAGTTTAAAATGGTCGAGCCTTTAGAGAAACGATGTTTTTGTTTGAAATTAAGCACAAAGCTACACAATGGGCTATATTTGCTCTGCCCATCACGGGTATCGAAATCCAGTTTCCGCAGACATACCGGTGTGTCACAGAGAGGCGGAGAAGCAAGGAAATAAGTATCCAATGAAACCTTAAAAGTTAGACTCTTCGGTGCTGATTAAAGAGAAAATTTAGAAGACTTTCTAACACACGCAAATTGTTTGAAATTACTGAGATATCTACACTATTTCTTGAAAAATATGAGAAAGAGTGGCCTAATGATAGCACATATAAACCTGTTAGTGTTAAACACACTGTTCAGTGTATGAAAGTCGTAAATGATACTGCTAAACGAGAAGTAGCATTGATAGAAGAGTGTAACAACGCTCTAACAAATGATGAGAAAATAAAACAATAGCTTCTGCTGGTATTCAAGAAATTCCGAGAAATTGCCCTGATCGACAGAAGTGATCAATCTAAACAAGTTGTAAGAATTTTAAAGAGAAAGTTTTACGTTTGTTTATTTGGGTTTCTGTAACCCTAACACTGAATTGTCGAAATTTTTTTCATGGGTGTTTTTCATTAAAATGAACAAAATCAGAATTATGAAGTGCCCCCCAATAAAAATGTATTTTTTTATAAATAATGTGAATTACCCAAGTGTGCATACAGACTGAACATATGAAATACAAACGCAATAATAGCCTATGCTGTCAAAACTTTATTTTTTATTCTTCAGATTGGATGTAATGATATACAACAAAACTAAATAGTAGCCCTGCAATTCATTTCTTATTTCATTTAAAATTAAATATCTTTCACATAAATATATTTTACCCTTAAAATGTGTCTTAAACATACAGTAAATTACGAATTTGAAACTAGTACATCTTGTCTAATATGCTTCCCATGTAAGTTTGGATAGGGTCAGTAGTTCAGGTATCAAAAACTTTTAGAATGTAAATCTGTGGTTAAAGAAACCGAGATAAATATTTTTCCTAATTCTTTTAAAATGTAGACTTACAGTGTATTCTTTCTTTCTTTATTGCATACGG
>NW_013666470.1:210114-223822 GCF_000517525.1 Limulus polyphemus
TAATATGCTTCCCATGTAAGTTTGGATAGGGTCAGTAGTTCAGGTATCAAAAACTTTTAGAATGTAAATCTGTGGTTAAAGAAACCGAGATAAATGATTACATTTAACCTTTTATGACAATTAAATATACCATATATATTAATAAATTTTTAAAACAAAGTTGAAATAGCAGTTTGTGTTCGTTCATAAACCACAGACAGACAGAGCATAATTGGATATAGCGACGTGGCGAGGTTCCAATATCGTTTCAATATAACTGAACCTCTGTATAGAACTTCATGATATTCTAAAGTATGATCCTTTTAATTAAGTAACATTAGCTTCTGGTAAAACTGCTGTTCTATTTACCACTGTGGTATTTTAGTATTATTAATTGACATTATCAATGTAGTAATTTTTGTATCTGTTATATTTATCTTACATCTTTCGACTGCATTTATTAGGATTTAGTTTTATTTGTATATTATTTTCGGCTGTCTGTTCCTCGATTTTATATGTGGGAGATATGGCTTAGGCTTTTGATAAGATGTTTATACACGTCACTCATAGTCAGTTCTATAACTTTTCTCTTTATTGTGGCTCTGGCTAATTCAATTATAAGATTAGTTTTCTTATAATTTAAAGTAATCTTATTTCTGCCATTATCCAACTTCCCTCCTTTACCCTTTCCTTCTGTTTAGTCACAAACTTGGGCAACACATTGGACACAAGACAATAGAAACATGTATTGAAAATTGGAAGTCTATCAAAAAAATTCTCTTGAACCTACTTTAATATCCTACTTCAACGTTATTGAAACCTAATATTTATCATATGTTTATCATTTTAAACTACATTATGTTCTTTAAGATATATACGTATTTTGACTTTAGTTTGTGTGTTTTGATTACTTTTTGTATGTATACATTTTGCACATTTATTTACTCTACATCTTTATATCACGCTGATTATTCATTCAAATGGGATACTCCAAATCACCATAGTGTACAGGAAAACATAACTTATAGTACTGCTATTGTTTACTATGGTATAGTTCATACATTTACTTTTAATTAGATTTTCGTATTACTTCTTTATAGAGATGCCGTTTTTCATGTAAGTACAAGAACCCTTATTAAGAAATGTAAAATCATTCTTTATGAAATCAAGAGGGAACAATGCGTTACAAAGTAACGAGTTCTGGCCCGAGAAGTGGCATAGTAATAAACTTAGTACATTTACGAAGATATTCAGATGTAGCTCTAAGTTTTCTTACTGTATACTTTTGTGTATTTTGCCCATTTTTTGCTAGCAAGAAATAACCACACTGTCAAATTTATAGTGATGCATTGAAAAGCAGAATGCAAAAGTGAAATTATTAAATATATTAAACAATGGCACGTTGTTTGAATGCAATAAGAAACTTAATCAAGTATACACCTGTTCAATGTTCACCTTTTAAGATTTGTTACTTTTACTCTGTATTTTGCGTACACTATTCACCTATTATGGTGAACATTGCACTGAAATGAGACATAGTATTGATTTTTTTTGACTTCTTAAGCTGCTTTTATTTCTTTTAATAAAAGGTTATGAATTTGATGTATGAAGTAAAAGATCAGAAATGAAAGATTTTTTGCGATGATATTATGGAATAACAAAACGACTTATCCAGGATACTTTATATCTGTTATACAATACTTAGAACTCATATCTGGCCGCTTCTATAAATACCTTTGGTCGTAGTGATAGTCGCAATGGCAACAGATTACAATTGGTAATATGTATTGTCAAATATTTGCTATCACTTACGATAGGAGCACTGGTATACAGTTTGATTATGCATATACATGTGAACTGAGGAAAGTGCATTCTGTGAGAACAATAAGCATGGCTTCTCTCTACCATAGGGTTCCACGTGTGTTGGTTCTCATATATGTTTGAGCAGGGTGTTACATCCACAAATGAGAGTAGCCACCCGCACTTCAGCATGATTCAAACTTTTGAATTTTGTGTGTGAACTTCATTAGTTTAACCACATGATTTGTATTATTTTAACAGAATTTTTCAGGGTTTCTCCTAATTTGTGGATATTAGTTGACCATTTCTATATTGTAACCAGATTTTAGGGAGCAACTACAAAATTATCACTAGTACAACTTGTGCCATAGTTGACCTATCACGAACACAAATGACCAGTTGATCAATGCTATCTCGGCCTTACTTGAGCATAGAAAGTGAAAGTAGATTATCTCCGTTCATCTAATTTGTGGTCCTGATTTTAGACTAGTTAATAAATTCAAAATTAACAAAGTTAAGACGTAGAAGATATGTTGAATTTAAGGGCGAGAATGTAGCTAAGGCACTTAACAACAGACCATTGACTGGTGTAAGTACCGATAATTGTGTAGAAATTCAAGCTGAACCGTTAGTAAAGCCAATGATGCTATATTGAATTATAAAGCCAAACTTAAAATCCGAAGAACACATCTGTTATCAATGTCCAGCTATTAAAGGTGCCAAGGACATTGGGAGTGACGTACGAGCATGCTTAAGGTCAAATCACGACTATAAGAAATCACACAAGATTTCTGACAATCTACCAAGTGGTTGATAACTGACAAGGTGCCTAGAACCCCAGGAAGGCCCCTAAGTCCATCAGTTATAGCGTATAATCTACCCGTTTGAGAAGTAAATAAGAAAAAAAGAAGCCACCTTTTATGGAGATTCAATTCTTACAAACAGCTCTTAGGCTGATATCCAATAGACAACCCAAATGCAACACTACGTGCACCAGTACACAACCACCACAATATACTTAAAATTGTCTTAGAATAGCTTTATAACTGTTTTATAAACTAGCTCGACCTTATAGTGTACATTTTAGCGCATATTTGTCATACAGAAACAAGATACAGATTGGTAAGAAAATTAGAACATCTAAGCAACCTTCGGTCTCTTTACTGGAATATGGTGATGACTTTTGTTGATGTCATCTCCATAAAAGCAAGATAGAAATATTTAAAGTACCCAATTCCAAAAGTATCCAATAAATGATAGAGCGCTAAACTGGACCGGCAATAAAACTCACAACTCTAAAGAGGCTTTTTACATTTCTGTATAGACAGTCAATATCCAAAAAACAAAATATATACCTATATGTTATGAGATTGTAAAACAATGAAATAAACAGTCACGGTTTTCCCACCTTTTCTTTCAGAACATATTTGCTCAACGTTACTTTAAAATCAAATATGCGAAACGAATGTTAAATATGGACTTGTTATTTCCATTCACACTTTCAACTCCAGTTAACAGCACAAACGCAAAATTGAGTATTCACCTATGGCACGTGGTTATGATTACATACATAATAGCAAGACAATATGAACAAGTTTCACTGATATCAATGCTCACCTAAACTTAGCTCTGAGTCGAACAAAACAAAAACTCAAACCCTCACAATAATATTAAAACACTTTACCTGTAATATAAAATAACTATTCTCTTAAAACACCTTTTATATGGAAACCTAGAAATATAGAGTACAAAGTCAAAGCTAGAACTGAAATTAAAATACAAAAATCACGCAAAAATACAAGACAACAATTTGAATATAATGTTTACAAACTATTCAGTAAATATCACGTTATTTAACATAAAAACAGTAAGCATATGAATGCAAACTTGAGAGTATAGTTCAATCAACAATAATACTTCGGTAATCTTATGGTAATATATAACTATCACAGGCGGAGAGAGATGGAGTAACAAACAATGATTTGAGATTAACGTTCACAAGCTAAAATTTATGGACGATCGACCACGCAGGAAGTAGTTCCAAAGGCAGCATTGGACCTGGAGAATCGTTCTTATAAAGTGCTATTAGCGTCCATAGACTGTTATGATATGAGTAGTTGTTAGTAGTCTTAAACGTAAAGGTTAATGTATTATAAAGCGGTTTTACTTGCTACTTTATTCAAAATGGGTACAAATACAAAAAAATAATATATATTTACTTAATTTGGATATTCTTAAATGCACGTGATGTTCACATCTACATGAATTTAAGGGCGAGCATGTTTGGTGCGACGAGGATTCGAACCCGCGACCCGCAGATCTAAAAGATGCTAGGCTGGCTCGTGTGTCAGGTGTTAAATTAAGAATAAAATATCGAATTTTGATATTATGGTTACAATCCCCGTCACACCAAACATGCTCGCCCTATCAGCCGTGGGGGCGTTATAATGTGACCGTCAATCCCACTATTCGTTGGTAAAAGAGTAGCCCAAGAGTTGGCGGTGGGTGGTGATGACTAGCTGCCTTCCCTCTAGTCTTACACTGCTAAATTAGGGACGGCTAGCGCAGATAGCCCTCGTGTAACTTTGCGCGAAATTCAAAATAAACAAACAATTATGGTTACAAACATATGATTCCCAAGTCTAATTATTAATTAATTTCTAATTCTTTCTGATAAACGAAGTAGTTTTCAGGAGAAATACTGCTCACATATTTTCTATTGGTTGATAATATTACTCTAAAAAAGAGAACCTTCAACACCTAAGATTTGAATTCGTTATTACATCTCTTTACCTACGCGTATATTAACCCCGGGGTTCCCATGTCTCCCCCCCCCCGTGCGTCAGCTGGTCAATTGTAAATATTAAAAATATATATATAACTTATGGGTTAACTATATTAAGGAAGTAAAGGTTTATCTCATAATTGAGAATTTGTTCATCATTATAATACAATTTAAATACTATATGACACTCGATGTACTTGAGCTTTAAGATTTCGCCTATTTTCAGTGCTGAGGTTTAGGTTGTATATTGAAATATTACACGGTTAAAATTTATAAAAATCGATACTTTCAAGAAATATCTAATCAAAAAGGACTTTAAGCAAATAGAGATATTTTATATAACATAAAACTATGTTTTTAATTCGTGAATCGTCTATACATTTTCTATTAACATCTTATATTTATAGTTTGCCATCAACTGTAATAGCCTAATACTGTATTCAATGTGGTATGTTATTATCAGTACTAGTGCTATTGTAAGAAATATAAGTCTGAAAACATTTTTCAGTTAGTTTTCGATTGATATTATAGAAAATAGCGTTTATTTGAGGAAATATAACTGTAGATTTATTTCTTTGAATAAACTTTTTTCGCGAGTTTCATACGCAAAATGAAATTTGACAAGCTGATGCATCGTGCAAATATAAGACTTTCTGAAGAATAACGATTTTACATCAAAAGAGATTTATGATTTTAGACGAAATTCAGAGTTGTTTTTGTCTTACGGCCGTTTTCAGGAGGTAAGGTTTGGAATTTAAAAATATGAAATAAGTATTTAAAAAAGTATTCTACATCGAAAGAGAACATTAGAAGTCTTAACTGGCAAAGTACAGCTATCCAAATGTTTCTACGTGACAAGGCTACAAAAATAAAACCCTAACACCAAAGGCTAGGGTACATTTAGTTGACTTGAATAGTAACCTATGAAGATAATTATGGAAAGAGGACAAGATCTATTGCAGGTTTGATGGAAGTTCCCAGTAACCTTTTTTTAAGATCTGGTTCATCATTATGGTACAAGAACAAACAAACAACCAAGGCAGTAAAAAAATAATGAAAGTGAACATAGTCAATAGGCAGATTTCTGATTTTCACCAATAGACAGAATATATTTTGATATCAAATAGTTGTACTTTGTCGAATATATTTCATAGATTCTAATAGAATTACCCTGTAAGGTCTTTCACTGAAGAGAGTCATATTTTTAATCCTACGACTTGTTATTATTATTTGAATACGGTATATTAGTTGAGGTGCTCAAGGTGTATAATATCAAAAGCGTTCAGGAACAAGTTCATTCGATTAATTATTCAGACAAAGTGATGTGTTTTGTTTGTAATTTCAGATTATTCTTTCCTATACCATCATGAGTGGCTAAAAGACAAATATTAATATCCTTTAGAGGGAATAACCTGGGTATCACTTAGGCGGGATAAGTTGTGAACACTAACATTTAATGGCGAAAATTAAATATGGCTTTCTGTCTAAGCGATGTGAAACATTTAGAAAAGAATAATTTATATTTGCATATTATTTTATTTAAAATAATTTTTAGGAAACTTTTGATGAATAGTAAATTAATAGCAAATTAACTTAATCTAATGATAAATTGGTTATTTTATCAGGAGAGTACATTAGTTCACTAGCATTTGGAGTGATCTTAAAACAAATTGACCAGACGACTACATCATACTTATTCATAGATATGTTACAAATACAAGATGGGGCTACAAGGCGGTATCCGATATCCTGATATGTTTTTATTTTTTGTAGAGGTTTGGCAGAGATTAACAGATTTTGCAGAGACGCATTTATAAGACGGAAGGTTCGGATCTAAAATTAAACAAATTTATTCATTACGCTAACACATTTTATTTGTGACACATTTGTTTTTAATCATGTATTTACTTAATTTTGTAATAAGGAGAACACCGATATACAGCAGTTTATGCTAGAATGAATATTTAAAGGATAAAATACAATGTTTTGCGTTCAGTTTGCAAATAAATATTATGATCGATATCAATTGAAAATCATTTAAGATTTAGTTATATGAATCGTTTAACACACAATTATATAAGATACCGGCAGAATACTTGATACAGCCTTATATTTCCATTCTTCAATACACTCGAATTTGTTGCTGCCTTAATATTTCTATGTTCTTTAACATGAATCAGGAGACATTTATGATAGAACTAATGTAACTGTATGAACAAGAAAAATATATTAAATTTTATCCATTCTGTCTTTGGATATAAAATTCTTTAAAAAAATATTAGAGATAATTCTTAACTGTACAGTATTTATTTTGTTTCCTTTTGTAATTTGTAGCAAGTTTATATCATTTACACATTTTATTAAAAATATTCAGCTATTTACTAAATTTCGTTAATAATGATTACTGTTTTATGTGGGACAAAGATTTTAGTTTTTTAAGTATTTTGGTCCTACTAAGTGTAATTACATTTAATGGTATTCATTACACCAGCGTATTTTCCCCTATACATTATCGATACAACCAAGATATTTATGTAAAAACTAATACTAGCTTGTAGTATGTTATGTTTTATTACAAACATTGTTAGTGTTACTATTTAAAACTATAAAAGAAAGTTCCAAGTGTTGCTGATGTTCTACTGTATATTAGGTATTGTCATGTTTAAAGTTGAAATAGCTTAGAAAGTAAAACTCGCGTTCAGAATGTTTTAAGATAGCAAAAATATTAACGACACAATGTTGCTAGTTTACTATCAAAGAGCAAACAATAATCTCGGAAGAAGCTAGTTTTGATCCAATAGCTATTTTGTTTGTTTAATTAGCTTGATTGTCTATTGTAAAGAAGTATTAATTTAAGTAAACTTTTCGTTACAAATTGAGCAGTACACCTTTTTATATTACTTGAACCTATGTGGATCATGTAAAAAAATAAAATGTGTCCTAAAGAGTACATTTGTCTTACAAATATAAAAACTATAAATTAATAATAATTAGTTTAAAAAAATTCTTCATCTACTTTGCGAATATCAAAAGAGAGTGCTGGATGACAGACATCTTGATGTCTGAAAAACTACCATTTATGTAGGTATCCTTATAATTTATTTTCTGAACATTTGTTGGGACCATGGTTTTGTTTCATACGCTTAGCTCTAGTCCCCATATTAACAATAGTTTTATTTTTTCTGGATTGTGATGAGTTACTGAAACCTGAACATTGATAGGGAAAACAAAATTGTTTGTACGATACAATTTAGGTTATTAATAAGTTCAGCCCTCTATTGCACATTGTAACGTGCAGATAACAAATCTATTTTTGTAACTTAATACACATGCTTCAATTTCGTAATTTAATGCGCTTACTTCTAGGTAACAGCCTAAATAAATCACAGCATTATATTTGTTCGTTCCCCCACTTGAACAATGTTACTAAAAGGTAACGTACCTATGTATAACTTACCAAAATATATCTCACAAAAAAAATAATATTAGTTTGGTACAACATATATTTATTTAAGTAAGGAATGAAAAGAAAATATTTTTTTCACAGTATTTTCATTATACGCACAATAGAGGGTTAATGGCACAAGAGATTAATGACAAGCTTTTATTTTTTCTCATCACAAATTCTTAAGTGGCGTGATATTAACAATTCAAAAGTCCGTCTGAGCGAAAGAAATAATTTTGAAAACAATAGGGAATTTTTTCTATGCACTTCACAACAGCAAAGGAAACTTCTATTCCGAATTCTTAAAAATTACATCTTTCAAATTATTTAAATGGAATGCAGCTCATTGAGTTGTTTGACGGATGAGAACAAATGCGATATGAACTACACCGTTGTCTTTGTTTCACGCTACATTAGCCGATAAGCGATCCAATTGACGAGTCTTCCAAAACAATCCTAATCCTCTCAGTCAACATCATTTTAACAAAACAGAAACATTCCAACATTGAGAATATGACAACCCATTAATAAATCCCTTACAAGCAATACCGTAAAGGATCTCTTACATTTCTTATACTTTTGAGTGGTTTTGATTCCAATATGCTGATATGGAAATTTAAGAGCATAAAATCAAAAACATTTTTCACAGAGCTAGTCTGTTATTTATCATATAAGTCATATATTGCTATACTTTTATTTAGGATGCATGTGACATGATGTTACAATAAACAAGTTTTATTTCTAATTACAAAATACTGATCCTGTTATACATTTATAAAGTTTACCTTGTAGATCTTATTTTGACGAAAGAGACTGAAATTTACAAATACGTACAACAGAAACCCTTCGCACAAAAATATACTTCAATTTTAGATCATTTGAACAATACGCTGCTGAACAAGTACATTTCAATGTTTAGAATATTCTCATCTTAAATATTGATATCATTTTTAAGCGAGAGGGAATCCTCAATAGGCACGGCTTTTGAAATTCTTTTAGGCAGTATTAGAGTAAATATATCTATGAGATATATTTTTGTGCGCCAGGAAAACCAAGCAAGGCCAAGTGGTTAGGGCGCTCGACTCGCAATCTGAGGGTCGCGGGCTAGAATCCCCGTTACACCAAACATGCTCTCCCTTTCAGTCGTGGGGGCGTTATAACGTTACGATCAATCCCACTATTCGTTGGTAAAAGTGTAGGCCAAGAGTTGACGGTGGGTGGTGATGACTAGCTGCCTTCCCTGTAGTCTTGCACTGCAAAATTAGGGACGGCTAACGCAGATAGCCCTTGTGTAGCTTTGCGCGAAATTAAAAAAACAAACAAACCAAGCGTGGGGCGCACGTATACCCGATTCAATTCTATTACACATCAGGATCTCTACTAGCATACCCTCAAATTGAAATTATTTTAGGCAGGATTAGAGTAAATTAATCTATGAGACCTTGGGCGTTATCAAATACATCAATTGAAAAGGTTTGGCCTCTTGAGTCCATAACTGAAATTAGATCTCAAATCATTCAAGATATGACGGACAAACAACAACAAAATAATTTAGAGCCGCTATGTGGCGACTAAAAACGCACGTTTGTTTCACATTCTTGCATTTTAGCATAATTTCTTGTTCTGAGTAAAGTAGAGAAATTCTATTCTCCTGGAAGATTTCCTTTCGATTTCAATTGCTGAAAAACTTAGTTTATATATAAATGTCTTCAGATACCCTCAACACTTTTGAAATAGTATTTACCATTTTAATGTAGACAATAATATTCATTACCATTGATTATATTTGTGTTTGTTCAGAATAATGCACGTTTATTCAAAAAATACGAACACAGTACTTATTGACGTTATATTTGCAAGAGGGAAATACAAAGTATTCAATTGGTAGTTATATTTAAATTATTTCTTTTCAGTATATGATTTGGAATGAACCAAAATGTAGCCCAATCCTTGAACAGAAAATTAGAATGCATGTATAAAGCGTTCTGATAACTCCAATTCCACATAACTGTTGTTCTACGGTTCTTGCACCCAAGACATACTAAAAAGACTGTCAACAAGACTAATGCACTGTTCACTTACTTACTCTCAAGATATATTAACAACGTTGGTGTCCTTATTTACATTTACTCAGGTTATGTTAACAAGATATGTGCAGGCCTGCACATCTGATGGGCGCCATTGCACCGATGCTCGTAAGCGCCCGTAAAAATGGATTTGCGAGGGTTTATTAGAGCCCCTGTCAAGTCTATCATGACGCTTGCTGTTCACGCAATCAACTTTGACGTCCTGCATGACACGAGGCTGCAAGGGCTATTATATTGATCGAAGGTCGTCATAGTTCAGTTTGGTTTCTCTTTCGATTGTAAACATGTCTCAGTTTAGCAAGCAGAACTCTATTTTGTTGTCAACATTTGGCAACTAGAATCTAGGTGGACAAATTGGATTTTTTTCTACAAAAAACACCTTAGAAAGAGACATTGTAGAAAAAATATGGTGCAAGTTTTTTGTTAAATTCAGCGAGAATATCTGAAAAGAAGTGAAAGAGCGCAGTTAGCAAAGGTTGAACAAGTATATATACAGCATTGAATTCATAACGAAGTACACTGTCACTCTTCATTTGAATTTAAAAACACACCAAATTGCTTTAGGTATGTATATAGATAGCTATTATCTTGTTTTTGTACTCATTACTCCAATTTATAACAATATCTCTTCGTTGTTTGGCATTACGCTTACAGCCTGTATCATCAACTACCTACATTTTACAATCAGTATAATATAATATTGTCTTTGATTTTAAGGTAAACGCAAATATTGCCTGTATAGGCTCATATTTGTATGTAAATTGCAAGCATATACACGAAGGAAAAATGGTTATTCCTAAAATACAGTTGTTAGTGTGTTAGACATATTCAGTGATGTAATTAGGCTTATTTTACGTTAAAAATGCTATGAACTTTGTATGTATTTACAAGTTATTGATTATATGTACTTTTAAATGATTTTCAAGTTACTTGTAACTTTAGATTTGATATTTGTTAACTTTGTGTCAAGTGAGCATATACTAAGATAATTAGAGAACTGATTTTGTGGTCTTTATTATTTAAGTAAAAATTTAAATATAATTAAATATTTTATTTTATGTACAGTATTATTTGTTCATTGTCTTTTTTACATTTTATAAACTAATAAGCCTATTCGTATGATGTTTATGGTACATTTCTGTGTTATCATTCACTACGGTTATCTTTTACACAGATTCTGCTGTGCATTTATTAATTCAAGCTTTGCTGTTATTATTGAATTGTTTTAATACAATGTACATTATTCAAAAATTATACATTTGTACTTTTAAAGCTTTGAAACGTTGTTTAAAGACAATTAAAAGACTCTTCCTGGCTCCAGTGGTACTGCTAATGGTGGCTCTTCTTCTTCAACCTCGGATAAACGTAGCTCTGCAATGCTTTTTACAGCAACTTACTTGTTTACTGTCTTTGTCAACATTGAAAACTCTTGTTAAAGTACATAAACAAAATGGGGTAGTACTGAGTTTAAATTTTGATGGTGCCAATAGAGCTTTAGTGATGCAGATGTAATTAATCTAAAGAGGAGCATTTATTATATATTTAGAGGCGATGGAAATGTTTCAATACCAGCAGAGAAATACACTTACCTGCTAGTTTCAGCTACAGCTGACGGAGGCTCTGTTAAGTATGGAGTTTATACCGGATTGCTAACAAAACTAAAAAATGACAATCGCCTTTGACTTTTAGACATTCACTGTATTTTCCCACAGAGTTGAATTAGCATTGAAAGATAGTGCATATAAATCACTTGCTGATGTGAAATAATTCTTGATAGCTACATATTACTTATTCAAACGATCTGGAAAGTTCAAAAGGCATCTGCCAGTGCATTTGGTGTGAAGCATTTTAATTTTTCAAAGTGCATGTTGCACAAATTACTGCACACAAAAAATGGGGAATAAATTATTTACTGAGTAATTGGATAATTCATGCTCGAGCAATACAGAATTCCCTTACCAGTTGCAAAGAAAGAATAGTATTGGATAAACTTCACGGGCTTTTAAAAAAGATAAAAAAAATACTTTTATGTCAAAATGTTGCTAGTACAAAGATATGCCGTAAGGCATCCTTTACTTTTTCTACCATAGGCAGTATCTTATAGCATAAGATGGTTTTCTTTTTCAAACTGCATAGATAGAATAAAACATGCTCCCAAACTTGAACTGGAAATGAAATTAGGCTTCTTGCATCTTAATAGCACTTTGCTTAAAGCAGGTAACCAAAAAAGAGAAAAAAGAAAACAAGAAATGCAGTGTCAGTGTCAATCAACAACAGTCTAATGAATAGTGTAGGCTGTGCTGAGAGAACTGAAGACAAACTGAGAATTAAAGTCATGCCAAGTGTACATACTTGTTTTGAATCGAGACTCTCCTCATTTGAGAGTGCACTTTATCAAAGTATGTTTGTATGGAGACATAAATAAAAGGACCAAATATTAGAAGCAGCCTTGGAGAAGTTTATGGCAAAAGGGGGTGGGGTGGAATCTCATACATATCCTTCTGATATGTCTATAGAATGTGCAACCAAGGAATGAAAATCAGATATGTACAATGAAATTGAAATAGAATATGCTGCTGATGAAAACTTAAATGATTATGAAGATAATGATGAGGATGATTAGCATGTCTAATATAGGAAATGATGAGGCTGAAACAGATGAGATTCTTTTTGAAGAACTGATTGCAGAGGGAGTATTTGATGTTGATAATGCTGATTGAGATGATTCTCCTGTACACAGTGTGTGTGAGGATAATGATTGAATATGATGCATTACCTAACAGTTAAACTCAAACAGGGCAAAGGATCTTTGTACATACAAATGACTAAGCAAAATAGATTTATTTCAAATTAACTGGATTTGTTGGGAGGTATTTGCTTATGCAAGTTTGTAACTTTTAGGTTTTTGAACAAATAGTAAAATTGATGCTTCACTACCTATATAATAATTAAAATATCATTTTACTCTTGTTATTAAAGAGTAATTATCATGTGGTTCTAGCCAAAATGTCACGCTCCAGACGTTAAGGAGATTATAACATTATCATTTTGCCAATGTTACTGGATATAAAAGCTATTGATTGTTACTTTATTTATTTATCAAATTAATGTACTAGACCCTATATTTGCTTCTTACCCTTACTTTGCCCTTAAAATACCACTCCAGGTTCACTTAATAGAAAAAAAAACACAGCACAATTCAGTCAATACAAATTAACTTTTATTGTCCAATTTTGTTAACGAAGAATGGAGATACAGCATCACCCCGCTAACAGCCCACGTGCGTTTTTCAAACGTTAGGGAATTCTGTGCCTTATTGACTTTTATCTAAGATATGTTAATAATACTGTTGTTTTTATTTAGCTTTTAGTAATACACATATACTTTTTATTATTTCATTTCGAGAAAGAACTTGAAATAATTCACAACGTGGCGAGGGAATAGTGATACATATAGGTTTGCAGTGTGTAAATATATATATATAATAGAATAATTTAAACATACCGTACAAATGACTAGTGTCCTATTCGTTTATTTCTCTGTTCCAACTAAATTCTGGCACGGCATGGCCAAGTGGTTAGGGCGCTCGACTCGCAATCTGAGGGTCACGGG
>NW_013666470.1:223843-224903 GCF_000517525.1 Limulus polyphemus
TCGTGTATCTTTGCGCGAAATTCAAAACAAACAAACAAACAAGCCCACTAGATTCTAGGCTGAACCTCTCGTTATCTTTAAATTTTCCTAGCTTCAATAATCTAAGACTGTGGTTAATTTTTGTAGTACTTTATATTCTGTTTTGGTCGTATAATTATAGGATTAGTATTGGTATATTGAGAGAGCAGAGAATGACTTTTAGAAATATCTTTGATTCAAAGAATTTTAGCTGTAAATAAGGAATAACACATGCCTAAAATAAGAAAAGATATAAAAACGTAATCATTCGTGTCTGATGGCTAATTTAAATGTTAAAGATGTTGTTGTTGTTTTCTTAGTGCAAAACTACACAATTGGTTAACTGTATTCTATCCTCAGTGGACAATAGAGCCCAAAATTTTAGTGTTGCAAGTCTATAAGTTTACCGCTGACCAACAGTGTGGCATATTTTAAAGAAAACGCTGTCTTATCAATTTTTTTTTAAAGATGTAGCGGTACTTGTTTATATTTTTTCACTTAACTCTGTAACTTCGTGTGAAATATTCGATATATTCAACCCATCTTCATAAATGTATATAAGTATTTCATAATATTCATGAAAATTATATGGCTAATAATATATAAAATTTAGAGGTATTAACACAATTACCCCTAGTGGCACAGCGGAATGTCTGCGGACTTACAACGCTAAAAACCGGGTTTCGATACCCGTGGTGGGCAGAGCACAGATAGCCCTTGTGTAGCTTTGTGCATAATTAAAAACAAACAATTAACACAATTAAATTTATAAAAGAGACAGATATTAAATATATTTTTAAGATAATTTAGGTTGATATTTTGAAATATAAAAATTTTGTGTAATTTCTTCTCTAGTGTTTAAGAATAACAAGAAATGACATAGACAATTAAGGCAAAAACTTTAAATTCACACAGAAATATACATTTTATGATCCGTCATGGTTTTATCAAGTTTTTAACGAGCAAATGCGAGAGTTAATAGTGAGTTTGTTTTGGAATTTCGCGCAAAGCTACACGAGGGCTACCTGCGCTAGCCGTCCCT
>NW_013666470.1:225847-246592 GCF_000517525.1 Limulus polyphemus
GAATAGTGGGATTGACCGTCACATTATAACGCCACCACGGCAGAAAGGGCGAGCATGCTTGATGGGATGAGGATTCGAACCCGCGACCCTCAGATTGTGAGTCGAGCGCCTTATCCACCTGGCCATGCCAGGCACGTTAAGAGTGAGACTATATAAAGAAAGGTCCACTGGTATATGCATCTTACATTTATATAATGTTTTTTCAGTTAGAAAGTTAAATTGAACGGCTTTGACATATAATAACAGGATTAAACAGAAAGCATGAGATATTTGCTTTAACAACAATATTTACGAGGAGACTTTTAGAGCTACCGTCTTTTCAAATTTAAGAAAAAAAAACTGTTGAACATTTAAGGAAATGTATTAATATGAATTGTAAATTACCTAGAGAAGTTTTCACGAAACTTGGTGTTTAAACAATGGCACACTGGACCGTAAAGTAACTACAATAATATATACATATTTTGGTATAATATTAAAATACTAGCGAAAGTACCGGGCTTCGCACGGGTTATTAGGTTGATATATTTTAGCAAGTTCATAAAATTTATCATGAAAGTAAAAATATCGATCCAGGTTTTATCTTAAATCGTTTCTAAATTAAGGTATTTTCTGTTATATTACCTACGTTTTTTTTAAAAAAGATACTTTAATCAACATAGACTCTAAATTAGAAAACAACAAATATACATTTTTTTAATTTTATATTTTTTACATTTCATTTTACACTTTCAGCACATAGACTAACAACAATTATTTGGTTATACTATTATTGCTAAGCAACATGCCATAAAAGCCATTGTTGGAATGCATTATTACCAAAACGCACTGGCTTTTCTATATATGGAACCACTTCTTTTTTATGTGGTTTCTCGCTAGTTTGCCTCATTAAAAAGATGCACACGCGCATTTACATACGCGCGTGGATAAGATAAGTAATGATATCCAGGTGCAAACTCTCAGGGCCCACTCATGGACATTATTACCTATCTACGTGCGTGCGCGCATACGCGTACGCATCTTTTTTATGTGTTTTTTCGCGCAAAAAGATGCACATGTGTATGCGCACACGCACGTAGATAAGTTATAATACTCAGGTGCAAATCCTCAGTGTCCACTTAATATGGGTGCAAAATTTCAAGTTTCTAGGTTCTTTCCTCTTGGAGCTCTAGCGGTCACACATACACAGACACGCACGCGCGCACTCACACACGTGACTTCTGTGACTTCTATTTGTAACATAAGAAACCATGTGGTTTTTCGCTAGCTTGCCTCATTAAAGAAATGTGCACGCGCATGCGCGCACTCACGTGGTTAAGTAGCAATACTTAGGTGCACACCCTCATGGTCCACTTAGTAAGGGTGTAAAATTTCAAGTTTCTAGGTTCTTTCCTCTTGGAGTTGTGGCAGTAACACACACATAGACCTACAAGCACGCCCTTTACCATTACGTTACGTGGATGTTTTGGATTGTGTCTAATGGGATGAGGGCCGGCGTGACCAAATAGGTAATGTATCGATCCGAAGGCTCAATGTTGGCTTCTCCTTGATGGAAAATAGCACTCTACATTTTAGAGTCATGGATGCCCTGTAAAAAAGATGATGAAAACCTACTAATTGATTAGAAAGGCTCAAGAACTGTCAGTTGGTGCTGTTGTTCAGCTGCGTACTTTTTGTCTAGTATATCAGTTTAAAATTAAATCCTGGTTGAGTAGAAAGCCCACTTGTAGCTCTGAGTGCACATAGGAAACAAATCAAACTATATCTAATGGTAGGACTTATTATTTGACAAGATGATATATATACGTAGTAAAACCAAATAAATATACAATAAAAATTTGCCATACATATTAATAATACTTGCGTAATAAAAATAACGTATGTAATGTGTTACCAGAGGAAGAAAGAGCACCCATTCATCCTTTCACACGAATAACCCCCCAGTTTTTTTCCACTGATGGGTCAGCAGTATGTTCGATTCCTTGCAGAAAACATAGCGCTGATAATTTATTGAGTAGCTTTGCACTAATAAATAATAACAGCACCAAGTTTATGACTTAGTCGGTTTTCAAGATATTCTCTTTTATTGACGTGCAGGGTGTGACTTAATGGTTATTATTCCAGAATGTAAATCCTAAGTCTTATGGCCTGAACCCTGTTGCCACAGAAACGCACTATCCACTTTGGGGCTGTGGCTGTGCTTTCCGGATATATATAACCAAAATATACGAGCACTACATTGTGGAATAAAAACGTAGTTTTCTTAGTTAACCATAGGCAGTGTAAGGTGCAATATATATAGGGGAAACTAATCAATATTTATGTGAGAATAAATGGACACATGTTTCTGTCAAAAGTAAATATAATAATGTCGTATATCAACATCTTTATTTTCTTGGTCATATATTCGAAGATATTTTTCAAGTTCAATAATGTAGACTATAAATTTAGATGTGAATGTTCCGCTAGTTAACGGAATTGAACTATAAGAA
The DNA here is from genome assembly GCF_000517525.1 of Limulus polyphemus. Classification (NCBI taxonomy): domain Eukaryota; kingdom Metazoa; phylum Arthropoda; class Merostomata; order Xiphosura; family Limulidae; genus Limulus; species Limulus polyphemus. The sequence goes on from NW_013666470.1 coordinate 228,340, forward strand.
AGAGAAAGCTATTGGACTAGACTTCTGACTGCTTATTCATTCAATTTGAGTATTCAATTTCATGTAAAGCTACTCAAGGACTATCTGAACTACCAATCCTTAATTTAGAAGTAATAGACTAAAGGGAATACAGTTAAGTCAACACTATCAACCGCAACCTCTTGGGTCTTTCTTTACCAACGAAGAGTGGACTGATCGTCACACGTTATAGCATTCCCAAAGCTGAAAGGGCGAGTATATTAGGTGATAGGATTCAAAATCGCAGATTACAAGTCAAGTGCCATGTCAAGTTTATTCATTTCGACTAAATGGAAAATTAAAAGACAAGGTAACGTTTCTCAGAATTGCAAATATTCTAATCCTCTAATCTTATTTTTTATACAACTAAATTTAATGTATTCCCTTAGTCACGGTAACAAAACAACAAAAAACAATGTAGGACTAAGATACCATTAAACTTAATAGAGGAATTACAAAATATTTCCATTAACTTAATGTTGTAGTACGAGAACTTGCAGTATAAAAAGGTTTATCAAACCAGTCTTAAATTAAATCCACAAATACTGACAATCATTTTAAATTATCTATAACGTTCTACTTGTCAGCAGTCTTTCCAAATAAACTCGAAAGATCTAGCAAAAGCTAATATATTTTATTCTTCGTTGTACTAAACTTGAATCTATTATTCAGGACCAGTCCCTACACCAATTACTTCCTGCAACTTGTCACATTAAATTTCCAATAGTAAGTTACAGTTTACAAAAACCTACCGGAAACATAAATATTAATTAGAACTGGGTTTTAGATGATATTTATAAAAGCGAACTAAACAGCATTATTTTCTCAGAATGTGGTTGTCTTGAATCTTTTTACGCTTACACATCCACTTAATACGTCATTTTTGGAAACCTATTAAAAATGTTTTGATGCAGTTCCTTAAACATTTAATATAAAATTGGAGAAAACAATAAAAATAGAAATTCTAATTGATTGGACAATGATTTGAATGGGTAGAAGAAGAAATCAAAAATATAATCATTTTTTAAAAAAAAAAAAAACTTCTCACGAAAGACTGCCGTAAAGACTTCCTGCAACCTGTTTTACAAAAATCCACCGGAAACATAATTTTTAATTATAACAGGGTTGTAGATAACATTAACAACGAAAAACTAATCAACATTCTTTCCTCAGAGCAGAAACATCCACAACATAGCAGTACCAAATCCATCAAATATTCTCGACCTAGCGAAGCATACCTACCCGACAGATCAAGTACTAGAAAAAAAAAGTTAAACAAATACAAATGAAGCACGCTAACATGCTATAAATATTAGTGTTATTAATTAATCACATCTCTTCAATGTTTATAATAAAACATAGTATTATGATTTAAAGGATATGCATTACACACTTCCAAACACAAAAATGACAAAGAAAATATATTACAATGTTAATCTGTAACAACTCTTTAGATTTGCTAGGACATGCTGTAACTTAAAAGACTTTTGTAGAGTTTGTTTGTTTGTATGCACAAAGTTACACAATGAGCTATCTGTGCTTTGTCCACCACGGGTATCGAAATACGGTTTCTAGTGTTGTAAGTCCGCAGAAATAACGCTGTGCCACTGGGGGCGATTTTTATAGAGAGAGATACAACAATAACACATAAATTTTTTGAGTATAGGTTTTTAGCTCAACAAATTACAGCCGGCATTTTCAAAATTTTGTGTTAAATGCAATTCATTTGTAGTTTACATGCATAATATTGAAAATGTCACCACTTTTTTATACAATATTCAATAAGGATTTTATGAAATTTGATTTTACAAATTAATATAATAGTTACAGATTATACAGAACTTTCTTTTTTACTTGTCTTACTGGCCCGGCATGGCCAGGTGGTTAGGGCGCTCGACTCGCGGGTTCGAATCCCCGTCACACCAAAATGCTCGCCCTTTCAGCTGTGGAGACGTTATAATGTGACGGTCAATCCCACTATTCGTTGGTAAAAGAGTAGCCCAAGAGTTGGCGGTGGGTGGTGCTGACTAGCAGTCTTCCCTCTAGTTTTACACTGCTAAATTAGGGACGGCTAGCGCAAATAGCCTTCGTGTAGCTGTGCGCGAAATTCAAAACAAACAAACTTGTCTTACATAACATAACGCAAACTTAAACACTCTATATTACAAGGTTATCATTCGTAAAGAATTCCGAAATATGTTATTGGATAATTCAGTGTAGCTTGTATAATTATCATGGTCATTATAAAATATGAACAACTTTCTTCACTTTGGACGTATTTATTCCAACACAAGCCAAAGCATTTAACCTTTCACACTTATCAGCTTATTGAACTCTATCAAAAGTTATACTGGGTCAGTCGTTTATTACAGTGTGGTCGTTGACTCAGTACATATCACATAGTTAATACAATTGCTACAGATATAAATAACTTTCTTTATCCTGATCTTACATACTCCTGATCTTACAACACAAGTCTAATCATCTATTTCAACAGGGCGAGTGAAGCTCTACACGAAGCATCTTCTTTTGGTACTTGGTAATTTTGTTAAGCAGACTCAACCTCGTAAGGTGTTCTTGGGTTAAAGGTCGAAAACATCGCTAGTAGCGAAGGCACCCAACTAGTGGTCTAGTATAACGTTTCTCCATCTTTTATCACACTTAACTTTAGTTAAAAAAATAAATATGTATCAGTGACACTACAGTAAATAAGCACATTTTTCCTACCAACTCATCCATTGAACACCATGAATCGTTCCTGCTAAATTTCCTCTATATAGCAAATCAAACACCTTGTATGGTTGTTTTAAAAGAAAACATTTTGATAGTGAAAAAACTGAATGCATAGACGTTAATAGAGTGTTTAAAATCAAGCACTAAAACTGAGCAAATTGCAAGTTTAAAGCGAAAGATTTTATAAAATCGTAGAATTTTATAGTTAAGAACAGTTTGTTTGTTTGGTTGGAATTAAGCACAAAGCTACACGATGGGCTATCTGTGCTCTGCCCACCACGGGTATCGAAACCCGGTTTCTAGCGTCGAGTTAAGAACAGTGCAAAAATCCCATACACAACTACAGAAATTTGCGATGTATGCCTTTCGAATAAACACAAAATAACTTTGACACCTCACTATTCATCATGTGTGTATGAGCAGATCGTCCAGTTTTAGCAAGTAATGTTTTTGGGAGATTCGAACTTAAAACTTTTGTGAATTTATGTTGTTTCATAATATTTCACAAAATACATTTCCATGATTGTATGCTGTTTTACATCCATTTGGACACTTCCAAAATTTCGAATTTAGGAAGTACAACTGACATCACTATAAATTCTTCTGTTCCACAATTTAACTGTGCATCATATACATCATCATTGTCGGTTGGATATGAAGGTCAAATCTGCTAATGTTAATGAATCAATACTTTTCACGTGTTAGTTAATGATGGCTATTTCTATAATTCTTTATATTTTTATTTTTACCGTACTTCCTAGTGGTTCACCGATAAGTCTAAAAGCTAATAATGCTAAAAGTCGGGTTTCGAAACCGGCTTTGGGCAGAGCACAGATAGTCTATGATCGTAGCTTCGCGCTTAACAACAATCAGTCATTTTACTCCAATCATAAATTTTGAAAAACGTTTAATGTTTTACTCTTTTCATTGGTAATATAGAACACCTTGAGCAAATCAAAATCAGTTGTTCTCACTATGAGTTACTGTACAGATAAAAAAATTTTTTTTTGTCTTTAAGAGTTTCACGTTGTAGTAGTTATTATCCATCAAAACTACTGATCTTTACTGACTTTATTTAATTCCTCAATGGGTCAGCAGTAAGCTGACGAACTTACAAAGCTAAAATCCAGGGATGGATTCTACATGGTGGACAGAGCGCAGATACTTATTGAGTAGCTTTGCGCTAAAACATTTAGCAAATAAACAAACAATGAATTTGTTTAAAGTACAATTCCGAGTGATCTAAGTTTGTACAGAGTAAGTGAAAAATTTGTAAAAATTCTTCTCAATTTTTCTTTGACATTCGACAAAACGTATTGTTCACGCATATCCTTTCTCTATAGTAGTTTTACAATTGAATGGTTGCTAATTGTGTGCACAAAGTTGATTTACATATGAAAGCATTGGAAATGTGGTTTTAAGGCCAACAAATAATCTACGAGTTACTTATGAGAGGCATAAAGTGATATTTGACAATCAGAAAAAAACAACAACAATACAACCGTTAAATTATTCTATTTAAAGTACCTACTAATATGGGAGAATTAGAGAAATTACCCACTTAAATACAGAATGTAAAAATTATGAGGATAAGTATTAAAATTTTACTACAAGATACTGATAACTACTTTATTAAATGTGAAACCAAGCTGAAATCTCTACACTTGTAACTGAGTCTACTCTAACTGATTGTAACGGTGTGAACGTTACACGAAGAGCTGCAACAAAAATAATGTATTGTTCATCAAATCTAGATAATTTGCTTTTAAATATTTGTAACAAATAAAATTCCAAGTTTCAAAAATAATGATAATAACATGCAACTCCGTGCTAATTTAAGCAAACATGCACTACAGTTAAAATACTAAAAGCAGCATATTTACGGGATCAATTCCTATCTCCTAGTATACATGTCGTTTCGGTTCTTCAAGAAGGCAGCAGACAAAAGAAAATGGATTGAATTGCTTTAGAAACTGCAATAACATGCATTATGCGTTTTGGCTTTGGAAAGCCCTACTTAGGGTTAATTTCATGAAGAAGCTGGGATGGAGCCAGTTTTTTTACAAACAAGCAAAATGACTCTAAAAATAAACTTTTTTATGTTTGACAAAATATATAACTTTACGTAGAAAAAAATCGTTTTTCGCATCATAGGGTCTTGTAATATCAATAGGTTGAAGTGGTGTTAAGCACAAAGCTGCACAATGAGCTATCTGTGCTCTGCCCACCACGAGTATCAAAAACCGACATTTAGCGTTGTAAGCACGCAGACTTGACGCTAATCCTCTGGGGGCATGTCAATAGAGCCTTGAGTTTAATACATGTATCTATATGTAAAACGTTCAGTGAAAAATATCAATTTAATCTAGTAGTTAATTTTTTTTTACTTTGATGCTGAGGTACGTTTTAATCTTTTGAAAAAGTTGGAATGAGAAAAAGTCACTGTTTTATAATACACAGTTTCTATGTTTGTATTATTATATCAAGACACATGGTAATATTTAGCTGTTATAAATAAAAGGAACGGCGATTTTTGAAGGATAATTATTACTCAGGACAAATAGTGAATGAAATCCTTCTGCAATTACTTACAGGAATTTCTCTGATTTCAACTTACAAATCGGCTGTTATCCAGTTTTTATTGATCTCGATTCTTGGAATTAAAAACGGAATAAAAATCGGCTCTTATCCGGTTTTTATCTGATCTCATTTAACTAGGATGTTCAGGCCTACAACAACAAAGGATTTATACATCTTGTTCTACAACCTAGATCATACTGTCTATTCAGCATGTGATTGTTTGCATATATTTAAGTAACAATACAGTATTGTACTATGCCACTTTAAAAGTATTCTTAATATTTTACAACTTCTCTGCGCGGTGGACATTAAACTGAGATGTAGGTCAAATGCTGCTTAACGTGATAAATCCATGTATGTAAGTGTGTGTAAAATCCATCCATTTACAGCTCACACATGTGCGTATACGTATTTTTTTAGGTTTTTGTTGATCACAAAAAAGGTGTGATGACATCCCTCACAATCACCTGCGCATTCTGCTCTTTAAAAAGTAGTGACATCTAAACCAAAAAAAAACAGCCCAGCTGTAAAAAAAGTGCAGCTAAGAAAAATAAAAAAATACGGCTACTAAAAGATGCTAAACCAAAATTGGCGACCAAGCCAAGGAGAAAATCTGTTACTCAAAATGAAAATTTTAATAATGGCAATTCAGGTAAACATTATGTTATAGATTCCTAAGTTAAAATGTAGGATGGAATGCTAAATAGTTTTTTTTTTGTTATGTTCAAAGTTTATAGTTTTTGATAAACTCGAATATGTTTATTCTCTAATAAAGAAGAAATAAATCATCTTTAGTTGTACATTTTGGACCAAGCGTGGTTAAGTGGTTAGCGTCTTGGGCTATATGTCGGAAGGTCCAAGGTTGATGCTTTGGAGGCATTATAATAATGATAGTCGATAACGCTATTAGGTTAAGACTAACCGTGTAGCAACATGTGCTTTCCTGCTGATTAACAGTTCTAAATTACGAATGGTTATCTTTAGATCTTGGAGTCTTCTATGCCTTGCCACTTAGCCCATGTTTCTCGTAAGGTGCCATTAGGTTCGAAAGTACCAGGTTCTATATTGTAGGCATTTTACCAATTTTGTCAACCATAAAATGTACACAGTTAATATGCTGGTATTTGCTAATAATGATCAGTCAAAATATAATCAGATAAACCTTTTTTTTTAAATTTTTGGGAGCTTTTTGCGCAGTGGTTGTAAAATGATTTTACTATCCCATGCTACAACACATTCACAGTAACATTCAATCGTAGTCACTCTCCTGTGCGTTATGTACAGGGCATTGTTTTAAAACACGCATATAAAAATTACAGGTGATTATAAGTTCAACCTTTGTTTGTTCGTTAAATAATACCGTTAATTAGCTGACAATTATATTTACCTACACACGCATATACAATTACTAATCAACACAACAATACACGAATAACTACACAATAGCCGATCAGCTGTTAGAATTGCTCTGCGCACTATATACGGGCATATTGATTTTTTTTCCAAGTATGCGAGGCCAAAAAATAAATAAATAAAAAAAAACTGGGCACTATACGCGGGTATTTACGGTATCTGTGTTTTAATATTCCGCTAAATTCGTCAAAATTTACATGCTTTTATAACTTTAGTTTCATGATTCGATTTATAAATACAAATTTAGATACTTGATTGTAGTTACTTAACATGGAAAACAAGTTTATGTTTTTTTATGAATAGTGGAAAAAATGATATTTATATCTGTAACTGTTAAGATTAACAAAGGATTGGTAGCTTCACTCAATTGGGAATTTTGACAAAGTTTATCTATTTATATCTGAACATGAGCCTTGAGAAACGTTACAGTAGTTAGGGCACCCCATTTATCTAAAGAAACCGCCCCAGTGGAAAGTATTTGCAAAACAAAAGACCATGTGACGTCATATACATTAGTACTATAGAGTGCGAATAGTTCATATCAGGTCCACTAGAGTGAGTTTTGTTTGTAATTAAGCACACAATGGGTTATCTGTGCTCTGCCCACCACGGGTATCGAAACCCGGATTCTAGCGTCCATAGACATGCCGCTGTGCCACTGGGGGCCCACTAGAGTGAGAAATAATATAACGAGTTGATTAAGTCATATTGTTTGAAATAGATAATCATTTTCATGATAAAATACATTTTACTTATGATTATACTATTAATATGTGATTTCGATTACATCTTTAGGTGATAATCGATTTTCATTTAATTATAACATCAAATAAAATATTATGTTGTGAGTTTTTAATTGAAAAAAAAATTATGAGTAATTTATTCACAATAGGATCCTTTATTTGATCGATGTATACTGTTCGAAAATGTGACTATAAAAGTTGATCTAATAATGAACTTTATTTTGATCGCAGTTGCAAAAATTTAGACACAATCTTTACTGTATGTTTTATAATTTTGGTTAATATTATATCTTGTGATTTCATTTCAGTATCCATTTATTACATAATTAACTGATAATTCAATTGCTGTATTTTAAGGTTTGAGCTATAAAAACAAAAAGTGTCTTAGCACTACTCAGTACCATCGTCGTTGATATTTGTAACAACCAATCTTAAAAGAACTACACCTAATTTATTATAAAAGTGTCTGTTTCGCTTCGGTACCTTGTTGATTGGATGTTTTACAGCGTTCTCGTCTTTCAAGTTTACTATAAATGGCTAATTATATTGTTTACACTATTGATCTTGGAACTTATCTAAAAACTTTGAGTCTTGTAGTCTCTATAAATCGTTTCAATATATGAGGTAAGAACCCATTTGTTTTTAACCCGCGGTGGGAAAAAATATTTAACATAATCAAATAATGGTTTCTCAAAATCACTGCGTTAGCCTTACTGTAATGCACACGCTTGAAGTATAAATACTGTAATCGTTGTTTCTAAATTGTATTCTGTTCCGTTGATTTGTAAATTGTTTGTTTGTAATTAGGCAAAAAGTTACACAATGGGCTATCTGTATTCTGCCCACCACGGGTATGGAAACCCGGATTCTAACGTTGTAACTGCCATATGTAAATAAAGTATAGAAATGCAAAAAATGTCGTATGAAGGTAATTTCAGTCAGTTTAAACTGATCATCTTAACAAGCGAGAGATTTATGTGGGTTAGCATTAATCTTTAAATTATAGATTTTAAGGGTGACGCCGCTATTATACATATGAAGTAATATGAAAAGGTGGATTTTGTCTTACCTAAAACAAATAACCTCCTTGAATCATATTAAACATCTGCTGAAATATATGTAATTTTAAACGAATTAAAACGCGTGAAAAGCTGTTTAACATTTCCAAACTAAGTTGAATATGCAAACGAATGTGCAACATGTGTAAATAAGATTTTAAATCATACGTTTATTGAAGCCTAACAAAGAATGAGAATATACATGTACAAATACAAAATGTTTACGACAATTGGTTGAATTATAGCATACTTATGTCACAAGTCTGCTCGACTGATTTGATACTTTTTTTTATATCAGTGTATGACATAAAACGAATCAGTAGTGTTTCTATTTGTAGGTGATTTTTAGGCTGATTATTTGTTTCATTTCAGAAATATTCTACTAAAAATCACAGAATTTTATCTTAACACAAAATGTTATACTGGCTAGATGACTTAACAATCTAGTAAAGGTCTAGTGCTTTGAGTTTGTATTTACAAAAACCAAACTCGACATGTTCTACAGAAGAACGTAGCATCTTATAGAAGAAGATGCGGTAGCCGATCATATGTTACCTTTTATCGAAACATATTATTATAATTGTTGTATACTTATTGTCTTTAGTTTATATATTAGGAAAATCTGTTTTAACCGTTACTACGTGATTGGACTTGTTTTACGTAAAATCATACAGTGTTTATAAATTTAAACTACTCTTTATCTGATCACATTTGATAAAACGAAAAAAGAGAAGCGTTTATTTATTTTACTTACTTAATCTGATTTATATAAAAGAAATATCTGTTTAAAAACCGTTACATTTCCGATTAGAATTTTTCTAGATCAAAATCATACAATTCTGTGTACATATATATATAGAATACTAGTTATCTAAACAGGCAGTATTTAAAAACGTTAAGTTTTACATGCTCATTCTGTTAATATACTAAAATATATAGGTTGAGAAACCTGTTGTGAAAATGCTTCAATTTATATTTTTCATGTTAACAACCTTCATATCATTGAACTTAGTTTGCATAAAATTTTTCATATAGTATACAGAAAGTTTAATAACTTATGAATAATATCAGACGCAATGGAACAGCCTTTTCGAGGGCTCTAGAGATATTCAGTACAAGTTAAAACAGTCGCACTAGATAAATTTATAAAAGTCCATTTTCATTTGAACCTAAAATATTATTTTTCATTAGTGTGATATATTTACATAATATATATATATATATAGAACTTGAATGTTTTGTGCATAAATTAACTTAATAACGAAAACAGTTCTTTTGAAGACTATGCAGATTAATTTGTTGTTCAAACTAACCTAGGTAAAAGCTGAACTGTAAAACGAAATATGTACGAAACATAACACATTAGGAGAGTCAGTAGATTACTGTAAAACTACCCAATTAGAGCAGGCATTCGCATATTAGCTACGTGTCTCAAAGTGTTATTAATATAATGTAAAACTGCTTTCAGGCCAGTGATACGATCGCTTGGACACTTGAACAAAAAATACCAACACCAAAAACACAAGCAGACTAATGCTATCTGTTAATTCTAGCTGACCGTAACCTGTTCAGAGGTTGATTCAGATGTTCCCAGTTAAAAATAGGCAAGACGAAAGTGTATACTGACCTGTATAAAAGATGTAAGGAGCATTCCACTCAGAGGAAGATGCTAACAGCAATGGAATGATCTTCGTTTTACAGCCTGTCATTACAGACGTTAACGTCATAATGAGCTTCGTTTTGACCCAGTCGCGAAATGTGATGCACAATCTTTATTATAATATTTTTTGCAGTGTTTCTATGGTCAACTGTATACACGTAATAACATTTCAGTATCCATGTATTCAATAATAAATATAAAAATGGACAAAACGTCTAAATGTTATTTGACAGCTAGTCGTGGGTTATGAACAATATGAAGCATGTTAAGTACTGTAATTCATTTTAAAATGGCAAATCAAATAATATTTGGGATAAATATTTAGGACATAGCCTAATGACTAATCACTTGCATTTCAGATTACATAATTTACATATCGATGAACGTAATGTGTTACTGCTAGTATTTCATAACAATAGCTTTTGCCTTGTCATAGTTATTAATAGAAGCTACAATTATCTTTAACTTATTTTTTCAGAATATTTTTGCATTTATCTGATTTATAATGCTTTATAAGTCAACATAAATAGTTTTAAGTAATTTTTATGTGAATTACTGAATTTCACCATCTTTAAATGATTATTAAATTTCATAAGAATCAAAGTTATAGCTAATCGTTATGCGTTTGTTAAGCGAACTTCGCTTAATATAAATTTTATATCAGCGTTTAAAATATTTACGATGAAAAAAACGATAACTAACTTACCAGCCTGTGCATTTAATTGCAATATATATATATAAGAGCTGTAAAATTATGTTGCGTTATTGACTTTCTATTTACTTATTCTTTTCTCTATAAAATTATAATTTCAACAGCTTAAATTACCGCATTATCATACGTTGACTTCCATAGCATTTGAGCATGAGAACTGAATACTTGTATGAAAGTGATTTGCATAGCAGGAAATATGCAAGTCTTTAACTACTTGTACTAAGTATTGTACTTTAAGGTACATTATAAAATCGATATACAAAATCAAAGCTGTTTTAAGTGCTTTGTATATCGATGAGTGAACTCTTGGAAATGTTTCCACTTGAATGAGCCTGGCATGATTTAGTGGTTAGGGTGCTTGCCTCGCAATCCGTGGGATCGAAACCAATACTTGAACATCCTTCGCCCTTTCAACTGTAGGGGTGTTATAATGCGACGCTAAATCTTACAATTTGCTGGTAAAATGTAGCGGTGGGTAGTGTTGAATGATTGCCTTGTCTCTCGTCTATCACTTCAAAATAAGGGACAGTGAGCGCAGATAGATATTTTTAGTTTAAAAAATATAGTGGGAAAAAATATTTACAGCAAATACCTTTACTTAACACTTATTTTTATTTTGGACAGTTTTTAATACAGGAGCCTTTTGTTAGACTATTAAATCTCCTAAAATAATTTCAATGCGTTTTAGGTGTATGTAGTATCAGAAATCCAATTTGCGAAAATCTCTTTATGACAAAGAGCACTGAGCATAAAGTTTTATGAAGCGAAACAGGAAATGTATATAAAACAAATGATCGCTATGGGGTCTGTCGGTTTATTTCTCTGTGCACTACGTTTGATAATCGTGATTTATTAATAAATCTCGAAAACATCGTTTGCGCATTTGGTAATAACATACTTTTATTAATAATTATTAATAACTTAAAATGAAGGGCGAATACTTATTTTTTATTGCTGTTGCACCCAGTGGTGGGTCAGCGGTTAGTCAGAAGGCTTATAACGCTACAAACCGAGTTTCGATACACGCGGTTGGCACAGTACAAATTGCCAATTGTGTAGCTTTATGCTTAACAACAAACAAACACGCTTTCTCTTTTAATACAGATATATTTTATAACGAATATGGTTGTCTTTTGACCTAGTGCTTATTATTAATTTCTAATTCTCAGGAAATAATACATGGCTACGCAAGAACTCTGCACTAAGTGTTTTAGCGTTGTGTATGTTTCAAATAAATAAAACTAATCGCGATTTTTGTGAATGTAAACCATTTTGGTAATCCGAAAATGATTGTTTATTCTTTCTTTCCTCCATGTTAGTGATGAATGGCGAATGACTTTACATCTACTTTGCTGTATATTGAAAGCTGTGCATTAGGTATATACCAGATGAAGCCATGAATAGTAAAACACTTTAATAATTTTCGTGCAAAGCTAATAATGGATTTTTGTACATAACTGTTTCTGATTTGAAGTTATAGACTGGAAGAATGAAAAGTAATCAACTCTTCGACCACTCTCGTCTGATTGAAAAGTAAGATTTATACGACACTTTTATAGGCCTCAAATTACGGAACTCTTCTTCGAGACAAAGGTACGTGATCCATGGACCCTTGAATTCAATTTTCGAGCAATCTAACCACTAGGTAGCGCCCGTCCTCACTGTGAAATAGTTTATTGTTTTCTTTATAAGAAGTTATGTTACAAAATATTTGTTGGTACTAATGTTTTTTTCTTTTTATTTATCTTTACACGTACCACTACCTCCTTTACTTTACTTCAATATTTAGGCCTGGCATGGCCAAGTAGTTAAGGCGCTCGACTCACAATCTGAGGGTCTCGGGTTCGAATCCCCGTCCTACCAAACATGACAGCCATTTCAGGGGTGGGGGCGTTATAATGTGACGGTCAATCTATTAGTAAAAAGAGCAACCCAAAAGTTAGCGGTGGATGGTGATGATTAGCTACCTTACCTCTAGTCTTTCAGTGCTAAATTATGGACAGCTAGCGCAGATATCCTTCGTGTAGCTTTGCGCAAAATTCAAAACTTTAATATTTTTAATTCAGTATTATTGGACATGCTGCTATTTGAGTTTCCGTTTTTATCTATAATGGATATTTTGTGTGAAAAATAGTAGGAGTTCAGTAGTATTAAAAAACAAACTACTAAAACACCTAGTATATCCAAGAGAAGTATTGTAGACAGGTTTGTAAGATAGGATAGCAGGCTAGTCTTGAAGAAAGCTTCTAATGTTGATGCAACTATAAAAATAGTTTTAGCAATTACAGGTAGTTTGTTTGAAGTCCCAGTTAAATTATGTTTAGTAAGTTTTGCTTATATGTAAAATAAAATCGTAATTAAAACTAAAATTCTCTAAAATGAAACATTAATGAAAGCACTTTCATAGTACTAATTAACATCACACGTTAAATTTAGTGTATGATAAATGTTATAACACGGAATTAAAGACTAAAGTACTATAATTAAAAAGCTACATACATGTAACGACCGCAATATTATCTATAATATAAGCCAAATATTACTATCGAGTTTTTTAATGATTGGACTTCATTGAATAATCAGTTGATTATTATTGTTATATATATATATATATATATATTCGACCGCAATCCCTATATGTCATGTATATCTTCTGGTGGGTCAGCGGTAAATTCTTGGACTTATACCTAGGATTCTATACCCTAAAACCCAGAATTCTATACCCCAGAACGCAGATAGCCCATTCTGTAGTTTATAGTTACAATAACAATCGGCTTAAGATATCTTGTTTAGGCCAAGATCCACTCAGTAAGGCACAAAAACAAATTGTCTGTTTTACAGAAACTACAACTTACGACAATATCCAAGAATTTTAAGTATAGAAAACTTGTTCATAACATATTACTCAATACCATAGAACTTGAGGCAGGATACCAAGTTCGACACTTCTGACAGTATTTAGCATTAAAGAAACGTGAAAATGAATAATAATAGTAATTTTTTTTTCATACTACCAAATCTACACCTTAAATGCATCGTTGGAAATTTATTAGTATTAAAAAAACTGTGACATCTTGCATTTGTTGAAAACAAGGAGTCTGCTATCTCACCCTTCACCCGAATGTTAATGTAAGACAAACAAACAGGAAATGGATATTATTACTTTATTTATATAGACTGTGGTAATACATCATTTATAAAAAGTTCAAAACACCTGTACATAATACATTTTGAACGAGTTTATCGGTGTATGGAATCACTTTTAACGGTAGAAATTACACAACTGCACTGAACGATGTACACGATACGTTGGTTAATTCGTCAAACGTATGGACTTGGGGTTTCACAACTTCGTCTTTAGAAATTATTCATAAAAATATCTATGCTGGTTCCCAGAACGAAAGGTTTTAGGCCTTGCTCGTCTTGCCTGAAGGTTGGCTCTGTGAACATGCTTTTTTTGGTATATGTTACACGTTAAAACGTGGGTGCTCCTTGTACATTGATGCTTGGTAAATCTATTTCTTTATCTATGTTTAAACGATCATATTTTTTTTTATGGAATTACTAAATCATGCCTAATGTATAATTATATTTTTTAAAGGTCTTCTCATAAGAAAAGCGAAAGAAATAAGCACAATTTATCTTTGACCTTCACAGCTATTACGATTACATTTTCTTCATGCTCATGCCCTTTTCTATCTGAAGAACAATCTTGTAAAACAACACCTATATGTACATCAGGACATATGACATAGCGTGCTATAACACTGATGTCTGTATCCTTGGGTTGTAACACTAAATAGCCACACAATCCTCATAGTACCATTAAATAAACGTTTTTCTTTGCTTTGTACGTATTCTCAAGGCACTAGCTCATTTTGCTTGAACGCAGTTCATGTATGAAACAGTTGAACACAAAAGTGTCTCATACAGCAGTGGAAAGAATAAGGTGTTCCACTGAAGACTGTGGTGGCCTCTGAAAGATAATTAAAAACGTCAAATAATTTTTGTTTGAATGAATTTTAGGAAAGTATGATTTTATTTATCCAATTAAGTTGGTTCCACAGGCATATGAGTTAATTACTTTAAATTATGAACGCATTTGTATTTTAAAGTTATTTATTATTGTGCCATTAATATAAAATAACTAATATAATAAGTCTGAAATCATTCAAATCCTTTGACACTTTTAAATTGTGAGTACTGAAATACAGTTCAAGCAGGTTTCAAGCTGCCGCAATTGGGTACTTTTAAACAATAAAATTACAACAAAGAAACCAGCTATTTGCGTACGATAAACGAAAAGTGGAATAAAGTCGTAATATGAGAATAATTATACTTTATTTTCTTTCGATGTGGTGAATATTTCTCAGATAGTGTTTGAGTTACACCAATTTGAAATTAAACGCAGATGGACAAACATAACCTAATACATCTCCTTTGGTTTCTATTAATGAAGATACAGAATTGATGTACATTTTGAAAACATTTATAAAGCTGCTCGTGGAATAAGGACGAGAAACCAAGTTTGTAAAGACAAAGAATAATGTTTTACAACCAAAGCATTATCAAACTTAGTTATGGATATTAATTTAAAACCCAATTAATTAAACAAATTGGCGTTGGTTAGCATGGAAACCACATTTAATTATTTGGGTAAATGATGACAGAATGACAGTGTTTTCGAAGGAAAACCGTTGATGATTGTAATTTATTAAAGCAGTCTACCATCTATTAACACAGACAATTACTTTACACGAGGTTATTTGAGTAACACTCTGATCTTTATTATCTAAGTAATCAGCAGAAGACAACCTGAAGAGAGAGAGAGATACATATAAGCTAATACATTATTTTTATTTTGTTGCAATTCGGCATTACTGTACCGCAACGTTTCTGCCTAATATCCCTGAAAACCAGTGAAAACTAACCTTCCTTTTTCTTATAAATTTATGAAATTGCGTAAGTAGCAAGCTTCTTTACTTGCAGTGTATTTTATTTACTGTCTGGCAAGATATGATACTTAAAATTCATTTTATCTACGTTTTAGCCTGGATGGAATTAGTTCAATTGGTTTAAGTTGTAAAGTAATCTATAACTGTAAAATACACTGTATTGTACAAATATGTTAACGGTAAATATATGTTTTCATAGTAGTAGCTAAGTGTTTTAGATGTACTTTAAACGTTCTTATGTTGATTTCTTGGTTTGATGTAACAATTATGGGTTTTCAGTGAGTATTTTTACAAGATATAGATATCTATGTAGTTAAATTTTGAAATAAGGTGAAGTAAGTTTTTGCTGAATTAATTTAAAATTATGATTAAAAACTTCATTAGAACTAGCTTTTGATCATGATTAATTCATAAACATTGTCGTACGACCTAACGACAGGATATCACGTTTGATATACCAATAGAAGTATTAAGGAAGAGTAATCTTTATAAAATGAATACTATATATATAAATATTCAAGATTATTCAATACTTAAGCTGTTTTTTTTTCTAATAACTGCGCTATTATTAGGTTACTTTCTTTGTTATTTCAAAAGAAACGGATTTGTTTGTTAAGAAAATATGTAGTTTTAACTATAGACAAAATATGGTTCACGTAAAATTCCCGTTTTACTATCATATCTAAGCGTTAATATCACAAAGTTATGTATATAAAGCACGAACCATTTGATACGGCGACGGCAACTTACTTGATTTGTGTTTTGAAGGTCACTTGTCAGAGGAGTTTTTACTGTAGTTCCATTTCCATCATCTTCAATCTTTGGTAGAGATGACATCTCGACTTCCTTTAGATCACACTTTTCTTTTTCATCTAGGAAGTCAGAGTTTTCATTAACTGCAAAAATTGATGCCACACCCTCAGCACTTATCCCCTCTCTTCTCAGTATTTCGTCTTCCCTCCACTGGAATGAATGATGTAAGATAATTAGTATAATCAGCTAAACTCTATGATGACTTTCTTACCGTTTACCCTTATGAGGTACCCAGAGGATAAAATGGCTATAAGATGGGAACGACGAATAAAATAGGTTCTTTCTATTGATTTCACATAATTACATTTATCAAACCATATTGATTAATAGTAGGCCTGTATTCAGTCCTATTCTTTTTAAAAAGTATTATTACCTCCAGCCGATGGTAGATACATTATTATCACTCCAATATAACTCAAAGAGTTTTCATCTGATATTGATCAAATGTGGTACAAATGTCAAATGGTTGCCATGAACCAAGCATTTACCGTTTACTGAATGTAGCTTAAAGTTAAGAGTTGACCATTTTCGTTATAACTTTAGCAAATTGGGTTTCGAAAAATGGTTAAAATTCGAGAATAAATTAGGTAGAAAGAGGATCTTGCCACCTAGAATGTTTTTTAATGTTAGGAGGTATTTGGTGAATATTTTAGGTTAGTTGCTGCAAAAGTAGAAAACAAAATCAAAAATTGAGTCCATTTCTAGTTAAGTGCTAGAAGGAAAAGTGGAAGAAATAAAAGAGCAAAAGGACGACAAAGAACGAAATGGGAGGATAATAGTGGACGGACCTTAAGATCTCGGAGTGCACAAGAAGGGTTCAAGATGGACAGTGTTAGTGGTCCATTGCAGTCAACCTCTGTAATTGAGGTGGAATAAAATGAATGCATGAAATAACGTTTGACCGTTTGTAGCGCAACCTTGTTATTTACAAAAATTAGTTGTCACCACGTGATTAATCTTCTTTATCATTTGCAATTGACATTAACTCCTTGTTTATTCAGTTACTGAAGTGTAATTGCAGTTGATTAATACGTAATAATACTCATTCAGTTTTTCAATATAGTGTTTATAAATACATAAATTATTTAAATTAATTACTCGAATAGTTTTTGATGGAGTGAACAGCGGTTTTCTATCCATCCTTAGGATAACCTCCTCTGAAAAATTCCCGGGATGGAATTCCACTACTAATGAGCGTGTCCAGCTTGAACTTATGTGTGTAACATCGGGAGGTCCTGAATATGGTAAAAATACATAATATCAACTCAGATCACTATCATAATTTTCAGAAAAAGTGTGAAATATTGCCCTAATACTACAGTTTATCAATATGAAATATATACTTTTTAACAAAACAAGTAGTTTGATAAACATCAACGGCTGCCATCAGATAATGTTATTGCATTTACCATGACATTTACCACTGTGTTACATAAGAATAAGTGAGAGTTAAATTCGAAAGAAAAACGTAGGGGGTGCATTTATTTCATGTACACGACTAGATGATATCACGTTTTGATATACCAATAGAAGTATTAAGGAAGAGTAATCCTTTTATAAAATGAATT
>NW_013666470.1:247577-270196 GCF_000517525.1 Limulus polyphemus
TATATATATATATATATATATATATATATATATATTATTCGAGACGTTATCCCATATTTATGGAATTTTATATAGAATGCCTACAAGTTAAAATCAACTAGTTTTAGGTAAGTGGTAAAAAGAAATTAATGTGAATATAAACACAAATATATCCGCTTATATACTGCCACTTCACCTACTTACCTGAAAAATCATGTTTTGTTGAAATAAGATCAAGAATCTGAGCATCATGCTTAGGAGATTCGTCATCTACCAAAGAATGAAGTTTTCTGAAAGAGATTGTAAGTACACGGTATTTAGAATCGCCTGCTTTTATTATTTCTCAAAAGAAATGAATAAACGTATTTTACTTCCTAAGTTTAAATAACAACCAGAAGAAATACAAGAAAAAACTTTATCATTAATCACATTGAAACTAACCATAAAAAATTATGGTGTGTGTGTAGCTGGTTTATTTTCTTTCTCAGGATCGTGCTAGCATTAGTTTCTAAAGATTTTATTTTATGTGATTTTAACATTGCCAACGATCATGATGGTTAATGATGACGTTGTTTAAACACAAAGCAACACACTGTGTTGTATAAACGTCTTTAAGACACGGGGAATCAAACACTGAATTATAGCATTGTAAGCTCTTATACTTGCAGCTGACCCACCGCAAGATCTATTATGATAAAGCTAAATTTCAAACATATTGGCTTTGGTAGCTTAACCACTAGATATTATGTAATAAAAACAGTTAAACTTGTAAGTTTATGTGGCTTAATATTACTGGCGATTACATAAAAGCTAATTTTTAAGCATAGTGGTTTGTGCTTACTAAGATAATTGTGAAGATAAGCTTATGGTTATTATGACGAAGAGAATGGTTCTTTAAAAATCTTTCCTATATTAGCAATAGTGAGGAAGTAAGTTACAAATATGTTGGTGTGTGAGATTTAATTTTCTAGTGATTATGTGGAGCTATTATCTAAACATATTTGCTTGTATTCATAAAGTTATTAGTGGTCGTGATTGTTTGTTTAACGCTATCATGATCACGTTAAAGGTATCTCTAAAGCAAGTTGGTTTATGTTGATTACTTGCACTAGCAGTCATATCTGAGCAACTTCTAATATCTTAGTCTGTGCGGTTGAACTTTACGAGCGCTCCACGATCTGTTAACGTAGTAAAACTGCTAATGAATCCTTTTGTATTTTTTTTTTAATTTCTACATTATTTCTCGCGAGGAAAAACGTAAAGTGATATCTGCTTTGGTTTCGTTTTAGTAAAGATAGTGATTTTTTTTTATATTAAAACTTAAATTTGTTATTACACATTCGGAAGAGTTAATTAGTTTGTATTATTGCGTAAGGGAATGGCTTGGCTGTGTGACCCTTATGATTATGAGCACTGTATTAATAATTACTAAAACCAGTTGTACAAAGGTCGGACAGAAAAAGTCCTGATGGTGTGATTTTGAGAAAGGAATGTAAAACACAGGTATTTAACCCCCCCCCCCCCCCAATAGGAAATCGCAATTTGTGAGAGCGAAAGAAAAAAAAACTGAGAGAGGGAAGGAAGAAAAGATAAGCTGCCGACAAAAAACAAAACGTCTACAGAACCCAACCGATTCTTTCAGCGAACTTCGTAATATTGCTGGAGAGCTAGGCTAAAACTCGTACGGTACCCGTGGGTGTGGTATAAGAGTAACAGTCAATCACTTAACATGGATGGTGGTTGGTAGGATGTTTCTGACTGACTGCATTCCTTCTGCAGCGGATAGCCTTAGTAGCTTAAATACAAATACTTCTGCGAAAATAAGAACTCTGATTGAAGTTATGTCTCAAGTGTTTCTGGTATGTTTGTATTATTTGCAATATATTTTCTGAAGCCGAAAATGTAATCTTCCCGATAAAAGCAGTTAAAAAACTTATGAAATCTACTTTAACTCCATCCTTAAAAGAAACCTGCAGTATTTCAGTTTTTACGGCTTTCAAAAGCAAAACAAAACTATAAACAAAGACAAATTAAATGTTTTTCCTCTGAAATTGGATCTTCTTAGTGCACAATACAATGGTTAGAATCAATAAATATTAACATGCTATTCTTGTTTATCATCTAATGAAGTTAATAAAGAAATATCAAAAGAAATTTTTTGCAGACATCTAATCACTTAAAACTATAATTTCTATGAGAAGTGAACATCAAAGTGTTTTAGTTATTTCATTGGAAAAATATCCACTACTAAGGACAATCCGTTTACCATACACTCTAATTAATAATTTTACGACAAATCACATAGCTATGTTGTTTAATTTTGTTAATTAAGATATACAGAAATATATTTATTCATTGTCCATATAGCTGGATAACAGAAAAGTGGAGTTTTCACAAGTGAAATAAATTGCAGCTCAAAATCGACTATATTTTGTGTAACTTTTATTTGTTGTAACCAACAGAGTGCATAAATCTTTTAGCAAAGCATCTTGTGATCTGATACTTAATCTTGAAACTTCAAAATTGTTTAGACACGTAAAAGCATTCATGCGTTTTAAACCTTGTGGTGAATTTAATCTAGTTTAAATGTTTACATAATCTCTTGCTCGAAGAGCCGAGTCAGTGTAGCTTCCTAATTCGATTAGGATTTATAGTTAGATAAAGAATGAAGGTATCTCTGTTTCTGCACTTATGTGTTCATAATACGAGAATAAGCTTCGGGATGTATATACTTTGTGGTGATATTTATAAAAACAACAACTGCTCTTAAACTAATGATATACGCATACATGTATCTCATGATTACTAATTGGTTATTTCATACTTTATTATGTTTATTAATAACAGTTTCACTCGCATTTGTTCTGGTTTTCAATTTAACATGGAAGTTTTAATGAAGTGAAAGTCAAGAAGAAAAAGATGAATACTAAAATTAACAATATACTCTAAGCAAACCTTAAGGGTTCAATCTATTTCCGTATAATACATGATATATATATATATATATATATATATATTTAAATTATAAATACAATATCGTAGTTTTATCAAAATCCTGAAGTTATATAGTGGAGATAAAAATGTTCACTATTCCACATCAGTGAGCTGTAGAACAATAACGACATTGTAAAATGACCTTGCATCTGGCGAGCCCTATTGTATCCACGCTAATATTGATGAATCTTCACGAAACATCCTTGCTCTGACATTTTTTAAGGTGATAAATATTACTATTATAGCATTAGCAGTTATTTGTTTTTATTAAGTAATTCAGGTAAACGTTTCACCTACGATGTTTTAGAAGAACCAGGAATGTCGTGTTTTCCTAGAAATAACAATATCAATAATAAGAAAAATATTATCATTGTGTTAATGTATTTATTAAAGTGTATGTTATTTCACATGTATGTGCACCAAAATAACACACCAAAAAATATAAAAGGTTTCGTGAGAAAGATATTTGAATGTGAACCTACGAAATAACTAAACATGATATCAGACAGAAAGTAAAAAAAATGGAAATTTAAATAGCTCAAGGTTTTTCTAAATGTGGTTCTATGAAATAGTTTAATATTAGATCAAACGCCAATAATGGTAAAAGACGACAATAAAGTCAAGGCTCATGCTCATATGTGTACTAATTTATAAAAAGTTAGAGCAGCGGGCACGTGCCACTTCTGTCCTATGTGTTAGACGTCTAAATTGGTGTCAAGTTTAATACTTAGATGCAAAACAAAATAAACTTACGGAATTTCAGTCAACAAATAATCCAATAAATAAAGCCAAGTAGAGTGTATAAATACCAATTGGTTAAGTATGAATAAATGGTTTCAAATATATTCTTACTTTTCTGTTCTCTCCGTTCCTTTGGCGTCTGTAAAATAATAAGTCGATTTTTCAGCTAAGATAAACATAACTGAGACTACAGAATACAATGACAAACTTCAATTAGTTTTGGCTGTCAAATAGATTTAAAAAAATCTCAGACTATATGTCTACTTGAGCTTTTATTTTCAGATATCATAGGAAATAACTAGAAAAAAAGCCTTCTTATTCGAAAATTGCTAGCAGAGTCAAGTTGAAAAAAGCACATCAGAGACTGAGTGTTTGATAAATTAGAAATATCAGCCTCTGTAAAATAAATGATAAATTTCTTAAACGAAAATAAATCAAAATAAGAAACTTTCAAAAAAATAACCGGTTTGGCTATATAATGATGGCATTTGGACATGTATTTTTTACATGATATTGATAACAATAATATGAAATAAATATATTTACAAAATATTTACGAATAACAATAAAAAATCGATATAGTAGTATAATGTTCGTTTGGATGATAAACAAAGCCAGGATCTAAGTTTTCTTAAGTGTAGGGCCAGATTGACAGTAATTATAATTACATTTGAGTTAGAACCTCAGATTGAAAACATTAATAATAATAATGTGGATAAAGGAGCTATAAATATTGTTTTTTTAGATTTAAGGTCACGAATATTCACATTTATGCTGAGAAACATCAATAAATGTCGTTTGATATGTTTTAATGTAACACGCACAGTATTTTAGGTTTTGACAAGAATCTATATAAATATAATAGTACTGTTTGTTGTATGTCAATGTAACTACTTCGCAGGGTGTGGATAGATCTTCAACAAAAATTGGCATAGAGGTTTATTAGGTCCATGCAGGGGTACATACAAATTTACAGTTTTGCATTTTGCCCTTTTTTGTTTTTATGGGCGTTTTTAGATTTTTACCACTATTACGCCTCCTGCAGATGGATCTTCACCAAATTTGGTATGGATATTTATTAGGTCCATGAGGAGATATATACAAATTTTAAGTTTTGCATTTTGCGATTTTTATGAGCGTTTTTAGGTTTTTACCACTACCTTGCCTCCTTTTGACGGATCTCCACCAAATTTGATATAAAGGTTTGTTAGGCTCATGGGGAGATAAATAAAAAATCTATAATTT
This sequence comes from Limulus polyphemus, assembly GCF_000517525.1. Taxonomy (NCBI): domain Eukaryota; kingdom Metazoa; phylum Arthropoda; class Merostomata; order Xiphosura; family Limulidae; genus Limulus; species Limulus polyphemus. The sequence continues at coordinate 252,537 of NW_013666470.1, forward strand.
TGCATTTTGCGTTATGCGGTTTTGATGGCGTTTTTGCATTTTTTACCACTACCACATCTATTGTTGATGGATATTCACCAAATGTGGTATGGAGGTTCATTGCGTCTATAGAGAGATACATCCAAATATTTCAGTTTTGCGTTTTGCAATTTTTTATTGGTATTTTTGTGTTTTTTATCTCTAATTCGCCTCCGTTGATGGACCTTCACCAAATTTGGCATGGATATTTGTTGGGTCCATGCGGAGATATGTGCAAATTTGTGGTTTCACACTTTGTTTTTAATGGGCGTTTTTGCGTTTTTTACAATTACATAAAAGGGAAACAACTTTTCATGTCCCAAGATAACCTTTCATTAAACATGAATTTACATAACTTCCGTTCAGGGGACGGGTGCTCCATCTAATATAGCAATAAGTTTGTGAATGAGAACCTAGAAAATCAACGGAATGTTTGGCGAAGTAGCCCACAATAATACTCAATAATTATCCATTTAGTTGAATTTATTAATTATGCTAACATCATTTAATAGTTGAGTGATTATAATATTTCTGTCTTTGAATTCTGTCTAATATGTTGTACAAATATATTGCTGCACAAATATTTTATTATACATCATTTTTAAACCATATTTCATAACTGTACCATTTAAACTATGTACTGTATTGGCTAAAGAGTGTTACCGATGAGGTCTCTTCTCAATAGCAGAGCTCATCGTACAGACTAGGTAACAATAGCCAATATTTTAGCTAAACCTGCTTGTATTAATAATATATAGACATCGTGCTTTAACGCTCTCACTAATATAGAAGAAATGATTCATTTTGTGTACTTTAATATCTTTCACCAGTTTACGTTTTTCACGTTGACTTTCAAAACCAAATGTTTTTCTGCTGCATTTGTTCGTACAAATAATGTAATTTCTCTAATACTCTATGTATATACTTAGTAATTTATAAAAAATACTTACTATGCATATAATAATATTATAGGTAATTCAAATCCAATAAAATACACCACGTATGTTTCAAATCTCTTTCCAAGTTATTTCTTTCAAGCAAACGTATTTATAGATAAGTACTACTACATATAACACAAAGTGGTTCAAGAGATAGTTGCCCTAGAGCAGTATGATAGTTATTTTGTAATTTTCGTCTGTTTCAGGCTAATGTACGAGTACAGCTCTGTCTGTATGTGTAAACAGTATGGCGTACAGACTGACAAAGGGCTAATGTGTATATCAAATAGTATCCAGATAGATGAGACTTAACTAACTTTTGGGCCACCACGTACATACAATCTTTGAACAGATATAAACTTTAACCCAATCGTTAAATATTCTAAATGGTAAACTAATAGGGATTACAGTAATAGCTATAGAAATTATCAAGTTGAGAAATATTAAATAATCAGCTGGTAGTAATCATAGAAATATTTAAACGTAATTATAATTATTTATTGTCAAACTAACCACTGTGAGTAGCTACAAAACAAGCTGGGAATAGAAGTTATAAACGGTATTGGTGGTACTTAAATAAAATTATATGAGGTAATAACGATGAAGTTGTTTCAGAAATATTAACTACTGTATACTTTAGACATAACAGCAATTAAGAAAGCTTGAAAGCGCTAATTGCGATATTAGATGGAGCTGGAAGCTATAAAATATGTTATTGTTTTATTATGTATTATAACCTTGAAATTATCTCGAAAGCTTTTGCTAAGACATAGTTCAAAGGTAAGAGCTCTCCAAATGAAGGGGTACCAGTTTTGAAACATGTGCTTTAAAACAAAACTTACCTCGATATTCTAGTTGTTGAGAACGATAACGTTTCAGAAGGACTTTAGTAAGAATGAGGATGATTAAAACAATCAAAACTCCGAATATAATGCCCATTATTAGAGGAAGTTGGACTGTTTCCATTACGATAGCTAAAACAGAAGAACCTATTATTTGGATCTTAAAAATTCTGTGTAAAGCCTTATATATTAGCACACATTGTCTGATAGTAAACATAAAAAAAAGTCATATAAAATACACAAATACAATCATATCTGACTGGTAATTATATAATTTTATTCTACGTATAACATGTTGATCAATATGTATATAAGACTTACATATATTTAGGCGTTAAGTCTAGTGCTGTGTTTGTAATTTTACATATAATTAATTATACAGTTTAGAATATTACTTGCAACATCATTATTGTTTTTTGTTGTGTAAGCTCTTTAATTGCCTTTTCTGTGTTCCATGGTCTGGCTCTGATGGTCTAATTATTTTATATAGTTACATTTATTTATATCAGAGATAAAATGAAAATCTTTCCAGTCTAAATTAAATAAACCTGTTGTTAATTCGTTTTTTTTTCGCCTTTTTTTTTACTTTAACATCTATTGGGTTTTGTTCAGTTGAAAGAAACAGAACTTTTTAAGGTAAATAATACACAAAATGCATTATAATCTACTCTACACACTGTAAAAATAAGTTCAGAATCGTAAAATAATTTGCGGTATTTTCTGATAAATTCACAGAAAAACTCATCGTTAAATGTTACAAAAATTTACTCTAAAATAACTATTTTAATCTCCGTTTTGAGTGTTTTTGCTGTTATTGTACAAGGAAATATCCTTAATTAACGGGTTTCCACATAAAATATAGTGTTTTGCTATGTATTTCGAGCGCTTTCCTCTGTCATTCCACAAAGAAATTATTTTAAATTTATGTTTATTCCATATAAAATGTGTTTTTATGCATGTATTGCTAGTGTTTCTTCACTGTCAATCTACAAAAATATATTTTAAAAGTAATGTTTAATCCACATAGAATAATGGTTTTAATATATATTTTTCTGTTTAAAATTTCACACAAAAACACATTAAATGTTTTATAAATATAAAATAACTTGTATATGTATAATAAATTTTGACAAGGTGAGCTGCATGGTAAGAGTCAGAACACTAACTTTTAGTAGGAAAATTTAACTGTGTATAAAATTAAAGGTTTCAAGTATCGCACTTCACTGTAAGTTCAAAGAAATACTGTGTTTTTGCTGTCAAATTATTTTTAAACGATTTCACTTTGAATTCAGTGGATATATAGTGTTTTAAAATGGTTCTACACACTAAAAAGGTTACGCATAATTTCAGTGAAATTAAAGTATATATTTATTTTTATAGTATTTTTACGTTATTTTTATTTTAATGTTTTAACCGTACTTTAAAATACAGTTTTTAACATTGGAAAATGCCGGTAAATTGCATATATTTTTACAGGACGTTTTTTTTACAGTGTAGCTTTCAGTCTCAGAACCATCGGTTAAATATTTGTAAATGAAAGAACAGTTATGAAAAATAATATACATTTCCAAAAACGTTTCTTTGTTTTATACGAGCAAAGCTGCATAATGATATTTAACGTTAAAATCCCTCAACCTTAAGCTAACTCCTCGAGAGGGTGACTTTCAAAAATGCACATATGTAAACGTTCAACACAAAAGCACTTACTATAACTTAAAATTAAGATAGAAATCTATTGAAGTTAATAAGCTACACTATAGTTCGTCCCTGCGCTTAAAAAACATCATAGATATTTAAATGGTCCATGCTAAAAGTGTTTTAGCAAAATAATGGAGTAAATATCATTTTTCGTATGAAAACCACACCTTTAAAAATTTACTGAAACATTTGAACATCTGATAAATAATGCTTAAGTTGTATATATATATATTCAAATGTTTGTGAGTTATTGTTCAATGCACAAAAAATAAATGATAGTTTGATTCATTGCATCATGCTCTTAATATTGATTCATAAAAAAGTGAGAGGGTATGTTTTTGTAGCACATTAAATGTGATAAGAAGGCAATAAAAACAGGAACTTACCGTTTTCTTTTAACATCGGTTGTTCACCCAGAGTAGTAGCTCGAAGAGTAACTAATGGGCTTCTCCCTAGAGAATTTACGGCATAAATGACGAGTATAAATGTTGACCCTGAAGGCAGTGAAGAAATGAAGAAAAAAGGAACGTCTGGAGAAGAAATATTTGTTAAAAGTTGTTCTTTTTCTTCGGTGAGTACTTCAATCTGAAAGTGCTGTGATAACCCTCCATCGAATCCTTCTAAGCAACGAACAGCAAGTGTTTCTTTTGTTTTATTGATGATGGCACAGTTAGTGAGCGATTCTGGAAGACCTTCGAGGAAAATATAAAACATTTGTTCAATAAGTTAATTGCTAAGATATTTTAATTTTGAAGTTGTTTAACTTAATAGCATTTTTCATAGTATTCATGAAAAATATAAAGCCGAGTAATACTTAAGTATATTAGGATTAAAACTGATTTGTATGAATTTCTGCAAAAGTATTATTTACCAGTTTTCGGCAATCACTAACTATAAATGGCTTATTCCCTTTGTCATTCTGCGGGGACGCTTTCATGCTCCTGTTTTGGTAATGCTCAACAATATACATCGTTGCTTAGCAATAGAACTATCATCTGATCAACTATGGTGTTTATGTTGAATGCTCCATATTCATGTTGATTTGTTAGAAAGGTTTGTTTTATTCTTTCTTTATTTTTTTGATAAATTCGGTGATATAATTGCAAAATCGTTCAATGTAGAAGTTTTATGAAATTGAGTTATAGCCAAAAGCAAAATAAAATTTACCAAATAGTGTTTCAACTAAGCCTTACGTTCGTTTATGTATTAGGCCTAACACTTAAATGAGACTACAAATAGGCTTACTATTACAAAAGTTATAGAGTCAGTATTAAAAACGCATTTATTAATTAGCTGCAGAGTAAGAGTTACAGTGGATTCAAATGAAAGCATGTTTTTTTCTGGTATCAAATCATGCACATAGATCTATAAGTGATTTAGAAGGGACAATCCTAAAAAAATAAACGAATTTAATACTTACACTAAAAGGTATATTTCATTTACTAAAGGGGATATAAGCGACAAATAACTCGAATGTTTCTAAGATTATTATTTTAGCCTGTTGTTAAGATAAAAAAGAAACATTCACACAATATCTGTTATGTGTTGAAACACGACTTACTATCAATCAAATGTTTCTCTGTGACATTGTTTCGCTCTACTCAATACAGTTGAAAGGTCTTATACAAAAACGTTTAAGTCTCTAATGTTTAAAGTGGAAGCTGCTTTTTAATAACACTTCAATTCTCTGTATGATGAACAATGTATGAACAAGACGTATTAAAGAAAATGAAATACAAACAAATGGTCAATCAAATTAACAATTTAATACACAATCTTAATACACGACAATTTTACAAAATAATAACAAAAATAAATTCTAAGAACAATTTAAGTTCACGATATAATTTGTTTGGACTGTTTATTCGTTGAAAGCTAAAAAGTTAAGTAAAGTATTTAGAATGGACTACAGGTAGTGCTAATTAATTAGTTCATATCAATAGAATGCAGTGTAAGATCATCTCTTCTATTGGTTAAAAATGTACATTAAAATGTGTTAATAGCAGAAACTGATTTACCTCCAGGATAGATTTTGTACTTGCACGGAATTCTTTGACGTCCCACCTGATTTTCTGCCCAACAAAAGAGCATTCCATATTCACTATTTTCCCGAAGCGATAGAGTGGTAACACTTGTCGTATGGTGACTTACAGAGGTTTTCATGGACGTTATACCCAATGTATTATTAAGGGTCCAGTGAAATTTGACATCCTGTGGTGTTGAGTTCACGTCACACGTAACATTCGTCTGTGAACCAGGTAATACTGCAATCATTTTCACATGAGGTTCTTTGCATGTTGGTAGATCTGATGGAAGTGAATTTTCGAAGTTTACTAAATAATTTTAGTTTTATGCGTTTGAAGAATATGTTAAGATTAGAAACTTGTTGCTTTATTGTCATATTGTTTAAGCTAATTAAGTTGAATAAGCTAATTCTTTTAATATGGTAATTTATCTTTAGGCGAAAAGGCTAACCTGTAGACACCCTGTTTCACATATGAAATTCTATGAAGATTGACCTATAGATATTCAGTTTGATATATGAAATTCTATGAAGATTAACCTTTAGACATTCAGTTTGATATATGAAATTCTAAGAATATTATAATCATTAGATATCCAGGTTGATATATGAAATTCTATGAAGATTAACCTGTAGAGATCCAGATTGATATATGAAATTCTATGAGCATTTACCATTAGACATCCAGGTTGATATATGAAATTCTATGAAGATTAACCTGTAGAGATCCAGATTGATATATGAAATTCTATGAGCATTAACTATTAGACATCCAGTTTGATGTATGAAATTCTCTGAACATTAACCATTAGACATCCAGTTTGAAATACGAAATTCTATGAAGCATGTAATATAAGATGTTATTCATCTACATAAAAATGCTCATTTTTTGCAGGCAGGAAATCTGAGGCAGAGAGAAACTCTACTACATGTGGGTGATTACAATAAGCTACTTCTCAGATGAAACACCTGTGTTATTGTATAAAAACACGTGTCTCGTAAAGTTACTTAGGTTTGCGATAATAATTGAAAATAATTCAAAACAATATTTTAAAAGCATAAATACCACGTTTGTTTGTTTTTTACGAAAATATGAATTTCTTATCAAAAGGAAGCTTCAATTTATAGACCGCATTTTTTGCGGCATTGTGAAATGAATCGTGGATTTTCAAATTCACAGCCCGACAAGCTAACTACTGGGCCATACCCTACCAATTCTTGAACAAGTTTTTACCATTTTTCGTCTTGGAAATATTGTCAGTTGCATAAGAAATATACTTCTTTCAAAAAGGAGTGTTTCTTTACTTATTTAACAATGCTGTTAAGCAAAGTAATTGATTGTTACGATATTTATTCATAACTTAAAAATTAATAGAGCCATTTAAAACTGAAAATCATTGTAATTGAATAGAATGGCACAGAAATGGATAAATACAATAAACAACAAGCAGCTTTTCTTCACTCCAACGTTCCCCTTCCTGATTTGCGGCTCCACATTGGTATTTCCCACTGTGATGACGTTGGACATTCCTAACCACAAGTGATTGATTATTTACAGTGATGTCAGTTTTCAGGTCTGATGATAACGTGGAACCATTAAAATGCCACCACACGTTAACTACGGGTGGATTAGCTTCCACAAAACAATCAAAGTGAACGTCATCTCCTTCCGCTACGACGTTTTCATTACGCTGAGATCGAAATTTAATCCACACTTGTGGAGTATCTGTAGAAATATATAATATGTTATAAATTATGTTAGTTAATGTTATTCCTGTAAATTATTTTAGATATGCTCATAACATTATGGGTAACAATAGTTAAATGGTTCGTATTTAAAGAAAAAGCTAATCAACTTAAAACTTTGGAAAGTTTTAATTTGACCTAAATAGCATCTTTCTTACGTATTATAAATCGAATTTTTTTAAGCTGAAGAAAAGAACTAGAAAGTGCAAAACGTTATGGTTTATATATATATATATATATATATAATCGAACTTTCAGTTATAATGACAACGTATTAAGCTATTTAATTATTTTGCTTTGAGTAAGTTTTTGTTCTTGGAACACGCGATTGCTTTAGAAATTAATGATGTTTATAAATGATTAAAATAAAATGTAGATAAATTATGAGACCACAGTAAAAAATTACGTACAAATATAACACATATAGCTATAAGGAATCATATTTAAAAACTCTTAAGTCAGTTTGTTTGAATTTACACTGTAATTTGTGTAATATTTCGTGAAGGGTAATCAATTCTAGGTATTGTTTTCAATTTATGCTACGAAATAAAAATATGAACCTGTCCAATCTACAATACATTTTTACTTTTATTAGACTTATTGAGAGTTTTACACAGTAAATTGTGTGTGTGTGGTTTGTTCTTCAGTGAAGATTAAATGGTATAGTTTAAACTATTTTGAATATATATATATATATATATTGTTCATACGAACTTACAGTAAACCAAAAGTTCCCACATGTCCACTATGACGCTTTCTTCCAGAAGTAAGTTTTCAGCTCTACAAGTTACGTTTTTTCCGTTATCTTCAATTCTAGGGATGAAGGATACAGTACTAACTGTGTGGTTCCCGTCAGGAGACACAACGTCTGTTACGGTAGTAAGACGTTTTCTCCCCTTCCACCAAGTTACTTGAGCTGGTGGTTTAGCTCCCCAGGTTTCACACACGAGTTCTGCTGGTCGGTTTGCTGTTAAAGGTTTGTTAATAGTGCTGATACTGACGTCTAAGGGCTTCACTAAGCAAATAAAAGAAAATTATGCTAGATTGATCTATGAAAAGTTATTTCAGTGCTAAAAACATTTGTTTTTGCGATTTTTACCAATACGTCCCCCCCTGTTGATGGATCTTTACAAAATTTGGCATGAAGATTTGTTTGGTCCATGGGAAGATACATGCAAAGTTGAGGTTTTGCATTTTGTGTTTTGCCGTTTTATGCCCTTTTTACAGTTACATATAAGGAAAGTAACTTTTCTTGTCCTAAGATAACCTTTCATTAAACATGAAATTACATAACTTCCGTCCAGGGGACGGGTACTCCAGCTAGTTACTAATACTTCATTAACTTGGGAAGATAGATAATTTTTTTAAAATATCTGTTAATTAAACAAGTGCACATAAAAACCGCAAAACGCAAAATTCAAAATTGAAAGTCTGTATGTACTTCTGCATGGACCTACTGAACCTCCACTCCAATTTTGGTGAAGATCTACAAACACCCTGCGAAGTAGTTACATGGACATACAACAGACAGTACTATTATATTTATACAAATACGTCAAATTAGATCATCATCAATGGGCATATGTTAGCAACAGAAACGTGGGAGTTATCATGAACATGTGTAGCAAGGCAGTACTTAAATTTACAAACATGAAGATCAACTCACTGGGATTCTGTTTTATATACCAACCTTTTCCTCTTGTTACGAAGTGCACATACCATATAAAACTTAAGGTTTTCCAGTAACATCTTACTGTCATCTGGTATTACCAAAATATTTTATTCAAACGTCTGTTGCAACGATCAGAAGACAGCATGTATGTGGAATGTGGTAAATATGTTTAAAGCGGTAAGAATGGATCTTTTGATTTATGTGCTAGATTTCAACAGGTTTACTTGGGTTACTGAACTCGTGGGTGAGGTATTAGAATGTGCTTGAAATATATGGCACACTGAAGGACAAAAGAAACCAACTTGTAAGACTAAAAAATGCGCTTAGCAGCTGACAAATATCATATATTTTGAAATGCTCTACAAGGGTAATGTTTTTCTTCTTTCGCTTCTTGTTTAAAAAATTAAATTTCTATCTCGATTTTTCTGTTTTGTATACAATTAACGCATTACTCCATACAGGTTCTTGTACTTAATTACACACCTTGAATCACCTAAACAAAATAGGAAGATATACAGGAGAATATAATACTTTCACTTTTGTAGTAAAGTTATTTATCACGGAACTCATTTATTGCTACAAATAAAATGCAAAAATGTTTTTATTAAAATAGCATTGTCATTAAAACTGGTTCATTCGAAAAGTAAACTTGTGATAAAACTTTATACCATTTATCATAAGCTTATATATTTTTTACCAGCAACGATAATTACAGGTAATGTTATATTCGTATTACAAAGACGCAACTCACAGTAGAGATCCACAGTCACTGTACTCGATATTGGAGAAGTGAGATTAGTATTGGAAGCTTTGCAGGTTAGAGAAATGAAAAGGTCTTCACGGCGAAATTGATGCAATAGGATCTCGTTTCTTGGAAATCCTTGTGGCGTTAGAGTATAGTTGGCCTGGAGCAGGCAATCTCCCTTCCACCAAGTTAGAGCAGGAGGAGGAATTCCTAAGAATAGGAAAAACTTTATTATTTTTCTACCTAAGGATAATTACATTTATTATATGGCAGAAATGTACATGAAAAACTAAGCTGGTGAAATATGTAATGGGTTTGGAATCAATAAACACAAAAATATTTAACGAAATACCTGACAGCTTACTTAACAACTGCAGTAGCATACGTGGTATATTTCCTAAATATGAAATTGAGTGATAACACTAACAATTAATTAACGTATTTGTATACAAAAAATAAAATAAAATAAACTCTTACTGGCTACTACAAAAAAATGGAGTATTGTGAAATTAACTGTACTACAGTATCTGATTTCAAAAGTAGATTTATAGTTATTAAATAATCATAAAGATTAGTTTCAAATTCAGTTTAAAGAACTTTACCATCCCCCCCCTCCCAAAATGTGTTGTGTAGGCTTTGGGTTTCTGAACTTAACCGTTCTACCCACTGATGTTGACATACGGAGTACATGGAAACTTTATAGTTGATACTATGTCAATAATTGATTTTATAACCAAATTAAACCTAATGATTGAACTGAATCAAATATGAAACACAATGTAGTCATTTTACTATCTATAAATTTCTGTCACTAGTTCCTGCAAGTAAAAGTCACAATATATTGATAATAATGCATATTTATTCTCATTAAAAAAGTCGACTAAACGTTTATCTGATGTGAAAATAAAATTATTTGTTCAAAGCGAAAGATACCATTAAGTTAATAAACGACTGACGCTTTTTTATTCCTGGGTTCATTCCAGTGGAGTTTTAAGAGGAGAGCAATAATAAAGTATAAGTGTGCTGCATAAATAATCAATTTTTTAATATTTTGACTGAATGACAGCTATATAAATAACTTAATTACGTAAACACTTTACTTAGGATTTAATGTCCACATATTTATGATAGAAGTTTGTCAAGTGAATCATTTTTGACACAATAGAAACATAGAGAGAAATGTATTTCATTTTTTGAGTAATAAAATATGAATGAGCAAAAGATATTCTAAATAAAATGGTAACAAAAACTTTAACCCTAAATTGGTGAGTAACAATTTTAATCAACATAAGTTTTTTATCTTCTTGATCTTCTAGTTTTAGACTGGTAATACAAAAAGAATGTTGGTAGAGGAGAAGGTTTTATCACAGCTTTAACCCTAAATTGGTGAGTTACAATTTTAATCAACATAAGTTTTTTATCTTTTTGATCTTATAGTTTTAGACTGGTAATACAAAAAGAATGTTGGTAGAGGAGAAGGTTTTATCACAGCTCGGAACCTTCAAAGTTAAAGTACAATTTTCGCCCTAATATTTCGTTACTGTCTTTCTATATTACATGCACCCATATAAGTTTTATGTTCAAACTTTATGTAATGTACGTACCTAAACGTTAGGCTTCAGGTCGTGTTTATTACACACATCTGTACTTGTAAGAATAGGCGATGATCATAAATTTCTTATTTTCATTATAGCAGTTCTACATTAAATATAAATATCTACTGTTTTATATGTAGATAGATACATATGCAGAGGGAAAGAGGTATATATATTTTCGTATATGAAAAATATAGGCTTATTAGTTATTTTAGTAAAACATGCAAATAGATATATAAAACATCTGTAAATAATGTTTTGCATTTAATAACATATTCAATAATATATTATTAATTATTCTAATATGTATTAAACTTTACCCATATTACTAAGGCAATCTTAACAAAAATGAATCTGAATATTATTTGAACATAAATCTAATTTATAATTAAATAAATGCAGGTACATCCCAATTCGCAGTATAAAACTTGGTGTACATTATTTTTTTTTTAAACTGAGTGGACAGATTTAAATTTAGATAAGAACTCTATATGAAGGTCCCCGGGTGGGACAGCGGTAAGTTTACAGACGTGTAAATCTAATAACCGTAGTGGTGGACATAGCAGATAGCTTTATGTGGTTTTGTTCTAAAACAGACCAGAAATATGGATGGAAAGAAAAAGCGCCAGCTAAATAAAAACTTTTATTGTGGACGTTTTTTCGGAAAAATAGCTCACCCCCATCAGCCTCGCAAATCAGTAGTAATGACGTATCTTCCTTGTAGGGTCCAATCAAATCTTTAAGCCTTTGTCCATATGTGTCCATTATAATGGTTTCTCTAGGAAGAACTATGTAAAATAAGAACGTAAGTATTTATCAAACATTTTAAGAATAACGATACATATCAGCTTCATATTAATTCATCGACTCATTAATCACAGTTTATAATCCGTTTTGAATCGCAAACTCTACTTAAAAAAAACAATTCATAGATCAAATTGTTGTTTGAGCTCATGTGTTCGGTAATGTTGCTCAGATGAACACACAAATTGTTCTACTAATCACAAAGACACAATGGAAAAAATAATAGTATCAAATATCTGCAACCAATTAAAATATTGTCTTTGGGAATGCTTTAGTTAACTAAACGCTTTTGTTATCAATTATAAAAAGTTGTTTTCTCTCTCTTTTTCACTGGTTTAACTTTGTTTTGGAATGCTTACATTATTTTTTAGATAGCCCCCCAGTGGCACAGCGGTATGTCTGCGGCTTTACAATGCTAGAAGCCGGGGTTTGATACCCGTGGTGGGCAGAGCACAGATAGCCCATTGTGTATCTTTTTGTATAATTACAAACAAACAACCTTTTAGATTTAATCATGGTAAAGTCATCTCTTGAGGTTCATCTCCATAACCTCCTTAACATAATATTTTCCAAACATTACACCTTCATTAGGTCGGAGTTTGAATAATAAATTGTGTATGGAAATGTTGAAATCTCAGAAAGTTAGTGAACATTAAGTCATGCTCCACCAAAACGTTTTGTTATTGTTATTTTCCCTGTAAAAATGTTTCTGGTATAAATAATATTCGATTAACTAATGCTTCTTAAGGAATGATAACACCGGTCTCTGTTTATCGAAATATCGCAAATCATTCGTCGTCAGTGAGTTTAAATTATAATTTCAAAATATTTTAACACATATTAGCTTGTGAAGCGAGGTGTATGGCAAACGAAAAGTGTTTTTTTTTTCCTTACCAGTGGCACCGGTTGTGTAAATCTTATATGTGTTATATGATCGGTTAAACAAAACAAACATGAACTTTACTTATAGAATATTTCGTAAATCGTATTATAGATTTGGGGAAATATGTTATATCAAATGAAGCATTCTATCATTCAAGTGTTTTTTGCATATTTCTCCGTCCTCGCTTCCTTCTTTTTTTTTCCATTCTATATGCTTCTTACGTTTCAAGGCTGAATTTTTTTATCATAGATAACTTATAATGAACTGGGAAATATCTTATATCAAATGAAGCATTCAATCATTCAAGTGTTTTTTGCATATTTCTCTGGCCTCGCTTCCTTCTTTTTTTTCCCATTCTCTATGCATTTTTCGCAAATAGTGTATGTTTCAAGGCTGAAACTTTTTACCATAGATAACTAACTTATAATGAATTTTGGGTTTAAAATGTTTTATTTGATCCTGAAAAATTCTGTTGTAGTCACCATATATGACTCGTAACATTCTTAGAATGTGCGACTTCAAACGAAAAGATATCTCGAAATGAAATGAATTGTATTCTTTAGATTGGCTTCAGCTTTTTTATCAACGTTTTTTCATAGCTCCAAAACAAAACTTAAAAATTTAGCTGATGCGACGTGATTAATGTCAGTATAAAAACGAAGCTCTCATTTGAAAAAGAAAGTTCTAAAACAAAAATAATTTTATCTATGGATATATTAAGATACGCTAAAATATAACAACAAAAAACAATTTAAATACATGAGAAATACTTAAAGTATCTTACATTAGCAGCCCCCAGTAGCACAGCGACATGTCTGCGGACTTAGAACGCTAGAAACCAGGTTTCGATACCCGTGGTAGGCAGAGCACAGATAGCCTATTGTGTAGCTTTGTGCTTAACTTCAAACAAACTAACATTAGCGTTACCGAGCGAAGCCCAGTGATTAGATAGTCAACTATAGATTTGAGTCTCTCGTTCTTGCTCTATTACTTCCTCTTTTAAAAAATATATAAATAAATCATGTTCCGCACTTTGGGGCTGTGAATGCGATATAAGAGTGACAGTCAAATCCCATTATTCGGTCAGACAAAAGTACCCAAGAGTTGGCGGTAGGTGCTGTTGACCAGCTGACATCCATATAGTCTATCAGCTGAAAATTAGGGACGGTTAGCACAGATAGCCAACTCTTCACTAGCTTTGCGCAAATAATTTTGAAACAAACAAACCTATTTTAGCAACACATTCTGCATGATAATTGGTAAATGCGTTAAATACACATAAGGTTTTAACTCTTATAGATACTATGTGGATATGACCGATGGCAAAAGATTTAATATTCAAATTATTTTTATGATGATACAAAGGTTTGTTCACTCTATTTATTTTATGTGGTTATAACTTCTCTTCCGAAACCGCAAGAAAATTCAATAATTTCTGTACTATTTTCAATGTTCTGTTTTAAAATAGCCTATAATTCATTGATAAATGAAATTTTGAGTTGAATCTGAAATAGTTAATTAGAATCAAATGCAGAAACAGAACATTTTCAAGCCAGAGATTGTATAAGTGTATCTGTGTGAGTCTAGACAATGAATAATGAAAAAATAAACAATCATGCCCTCATTGGCTCAGCGGTAAGTCTTAGGGTTATAATACTAAAGATCGGGTTTCAATACCCGTGATGGGCACAGCCCACCATGTAGCTCTGCGCTTAGCATCAAACCTACAAACGAAGTCGTAATTTTTATAACGTGCTCTTAACCAAATTTAAGAGCTTCTTTATGCTAACTTATTCAGAGACAACCAAATGAGCTATCAAAATAGCGAATGAGATATATATGGTCGAACTAATTATGCTTGACAAAGATAGTTGGGATCAACATAATACGTATGAGCAATGTTTAAACCAGGCTTTTAAGTTATACGTTTCATTCGAAGATTTCACCATTTAAACTATTTAATTGTCACAAAGATAGACTAATATATTAAAATTTGTGTATCGAAACTACTGCTTGTTTTAATAATTGTAAAGATCGAAATTTAGCAACAATAAAATTTCTAACCTTCTTTAGACAGAGACATTAGCAGGAATATATACTTGAAACTATAAGCTCACACACTTTGGACTGCGCAATAACAAACATGCCTTACGAAACATATTTAGAAGATGGGTAAGACGGAGAAGAATAGAGAAAGACAAGAAGGAAAGTAAATGGGAAATGACGAATAGAAAATATGTTCATGTAATATCTTAAAACACCTGTAGCCACAAAGTGACCATAGGAGAGGTATTTGATGAGAACAGTGTTGAAATGGTGCAATAAGTACAAGAAATGATAAGGCAGAGGCACCAAAGCCTTTTTAATTATTTAAGTTGGAGAGAAGCACGAAAATAGGATTTCTCATCCTTGTAAATGCCAGCATTTAATGCTGTCAAATGCTTGAACCTAGAAACACAGAGACTCTAGCATCTATCCTGAAAATCGCTGTCAAGGAATACATTTTGGTCTATTTAACTTTCTATTGTGACATTCTAACATAAGAAAAAATGGACTAGTTTCTTTAAATCCTCTCCTGAGAACGGGAACAAAATTTGAAGTGATTAATCAGAGGGAAGGTAGCTAGTCAACGCCACCCACTGTTAACTTTTATGCTAATTTTAAAGACAAAACAGTGGGATTGATTGTGACATTAAAATATCCTCACTGTTGGATGTACGAGGATGTTTAGGGATGGGTTTCGATCCCCAAGCCTGTAGGCTGCAAGATGAGCGCCCTAACTATCAGGCTATACTAGGCCCAAAAATTGTAATAAGGATGAAAATGAGATCAAACAGAAGAGAGCAGAATTCAGTAAGACTACCTCAGAATTCTAGCAAAAAACAGAGAGCAGTATATAAACAACGTGGAACAATTTTTGTCAACAATTTAATCCAGCAGTATGCCAAACTAATTTTGGAAACTGGTAAAATTTGTGAAATGGGGGGGGGGGGCTCTGTGAAATGTGTATGAAAGAAAGTTAAATGATAGAATTCAACAAGGGCACTGAAGAGATGGAAGAGAATCAATTGAGTAACAGATAAGGATTCCGCATTAGGCCTACATGTTGCACATTACACCAAAATCGACACTTTATCCTATGAAGAGAAAGTAGATCTAACTGAAATAATGACATTATAATTGGTGGAGAGTAAAATAGAGAAGGACCTCAGAGACTGTTCAGTTCCAGTGTTAGGCTGTTTGGTCTGACATATGCCTACAATCAAGTGGATACTGGCATTTTGGTAACGTAGCTAAAATACATGAACGTCTCAGGCATTCTCATACGTTGACTATTGCCTATCCTGGACACAAGGTGCTATAAGCTGAACTTTACCGATATATCTGCAATAGTCAACGTTGCCAGTGTAGAAGGCCATGTGATAATTTGAAATAATGAAATAATGTAAATGCATTATCAGTTGATGAATAAAAAAGGCTACTTTCATCTCTTTTTTTTTCTTATGTGTGGTTCATACGTTATCAACTGGAGTAAACAATGCAACACATTTCTATGAATAATTCCCAAGATCAAATTGTGACCACTATCAAAACAGTTATAGTCTTTTTCAGGACTTCTTTGAACACAGAAGAAGATTATTAGTTAGAACGTAGGATAAAAATAGTTAGTAATTAATTTCTTGTTATAAAAATTTGTTACAAATTAACAATAAGACTTAGGAGATAATAGTGGCTACTAACCATGAAAACGACAATCCATTCAGAGCAGAATGTGAAGCATACGAGGACAAACTTGTTTGGTTGACCAGTAACAATGAAGGTCATAACAGAACCATACTCATGACAGACACCTCAAACCATATTACAAGATGTAAGAAGAGTTTGAACAAAGAAGATTTGTTAAGCATTTAAGAGACTTGATGGTTCATCTGATAATTACTAGCTGTATAGTTCAAGCCACTCCTAGCTGATAATGCAACTTTGGTCAACTTCACAAGATTATTGAATGATATCATCAGTGATGTTGGTTGAAGAATGAGGGAACAGAGAACGAGGGTGGTGTTAAACCCCTTTAGAATTTTAATAAATAAATAATTATTTATGTAATGCAATCTGATTTTTAAAAATGAAAACTGTAAAAATTGTTAAATAAACGTTCCCTGTTCGCATGACAAATTTGAATATGGGATAGCCTTTTGATTACAAATACATATTATTAGAAACAAAAGATCAGTTACGACAGTTTAAACTTCATAAAATAATATACCGCAAAAAGTGTGAAAAACTGTGAAATGCTGCTAACAGAGTTGTAAGTATCCACAAACTGCAACAACCACACTTTCTACGAAATACACACGCGTAATTAATTGCACTCTATCTTTCGAAGGTGTCTCTACTTTTAATCTCATTAAAACTGCAAAACATCGTTACAGTTAGCGGAATTTTACAGTTTTGCATCTAATTATCAACAACCAAAAAAAATACAGATTAAGAAATAGTTTCAAATATTCTTTATTTTATATCATTATAAGAAAACATTGGTGTATATGTTATTTATATGTGTATGTGTGCGTGTGTATTTTGCCTAAGGCGAGAATACTTAAACTTTTTAAGGAGATAAAAGCACATTACAACAAACCACACTACACACACACACACACACACACACATATATATATATATATATATATATATA
>NW_013666470.1:270907-289565 GCF_000517525.1 Limulus polyphemus
CAACAGTATGAAATACAATCAAGAAGTATCTCCATCTGAAAACGAGGCTAACACAAGGTATGGTTTGACCGTTGTCCTCGTAGGCTAGATGAATTATGGAAACCAAACAGAGCGAAGTAGTGTTTTTTGGATTTAGCAGCTTCACTACGGAGCCCTTTGGAATGGAAATTACGCTTCAGGACTATTTTCAAAATGCACAATCATCAAATAAAGAATGACTAGACGTGACGACAAAGACTGTAACGAAGTGGTGACCTTCCAAAGTCGTTTCATTATAACGTACTTGTTACGTATTTCAAAGAGTCTGAAACCGAGCTAAATGGTACTTTAAATTTAGTAGTGAAATTGTCCTTTGGATTTAGTATTTAAATATAAGCCGATATATTAGTCAATTTACGATATTTGCCAACAAGATTCATATACACCGTCTTCGTTTTTTAACAGAAATACGTTTTAATATACACTCAACAATACAGTACTCAACTCTCTGTATATATATATATATATATATGTGTGTGTATACATGCAATAAAACAACGCAATATGACAACAATTACAAAAGTAGAACATTAACCGAAGGGATAAAATTTTATACCTAATAATGTAAAATAATAGTTAATAAAACTTCAGGGATCTATCTAAGCTTACGATGGGTGGGAATTGCGAAGAGACCATTATCAAATACCTGATTATTATCAAATGATTATTACTATTATTAAATATCTGGTTAAGTCCTTCAACTTTGAAGAATTTGAAGCACGTAAACGTTATACTGATCGATGCAATTTTTTCTATCCACTGACATATAGCTTATGCTTATTGTGCAGTTACTACCAGGTAATTTCCATATATTCTTCAACAAGAAACAAAAACGTATTAGAACAGTAAATAATTTTATGAGTTATTACTCAACAAACTCGTCACTAATGTGTAGAAATAAACAACAACAACAAAAATCGTGATGCGTTGCAAGATATTCAGCGGAATAAATAATAGCATACTTTTGATATAGGACAGTAAACGAAGATAAATTGATATATAACACCACAATATTGAGATAGAATGGTTGAGAAGATATTCTGTTGATAAACGTTGGATAATTCTACGCACTCACTCTGGTAAAATGATGGATAGTCTATTATTGGAAATGCGCTGTATTTTAACAACATAAAAATGTGATTAGAAGTTAACAGGATAACCACGTAGGAAATTCCTGAGAGATAAAATCATATACGTTAAGCTTGCTGGAAGTTTACATTTGTTTGGGAAAAACCACCACCAACAAACGTAATATATATTAATGTACGCCTAGAGTTTTTAACCGGCGCTATTTAATAGCATTTAACTGTTCTGTCGTAATTTGCTGTGACTTTTAGATCGACATAAATTTCCATTTTTATATATACATTGCTTGCTATTTTTTTTTTACTTTAACGTCTCACAAAGATGCATTATTAGCTAAGATAACAAGAGGATCTTCGGTGGAGTTTTGAAGGAAACATGAATACATAGGATACGATAACTGTCAAAATACGTCGAATTCTCTAAGTACAAAAACTTTTTCTATCAGCTTCTGGTGAGAGATAACAATGCCACATCTCTCTCTTTTGTGTTAGTTTATTTCACGAAATACAGACCACCCGTTGTCCCGGATAAAGCTGATGCAAAACACATTGACCTTTCCACATGTAACTGTTATTTATAGTGATGTAACCTATAATGATCTCCCAAATAACCAACTGTATTACAGGGAATAGAGATATTTTATCAGTATTCCCTAAGTCAAATGAACTTGATTAGTTTTAAAGTTTGTAAATATCTCGAAAAAAATTTTCTGCTGTAAAAGTAATCGTTGATGTGATGAATAGCTATTGTTTAACTTTCGCACAAAACTAATCGAGGGCTGTCTGCGTAATTATTAAGTGATAGACTAGAGAAAGCAGCTAGTCAACACCACCAATCGTCAGCTCGTGGGCTACTTAAATAGAATAGTGGAAGTTGACTGCCACTTTTATAACACATACCTATCCCAAAAATACGACCCACGGAATCTCAGATCTACAATCTGACACGCTAGCAACAAAGCTTTACTCAGCCTCTGACGATTTAAATCCTTGAAGATCAACTGAATTAAGTATTGACTGGCAATGGGAATACAGTAAAATGTTTGATAAAAAAGCTAGAATTTTCCACTCGTTGGTGTCAAGTTATGCATAGTACAACTCACTACCTTATTATTATATGTTTAACATGGGAAGAAAAAAGCACATTATACTAAGTCATTGAAGTAAATTAAAACAGTAAGACTTTTGTTCAAGCATTGTAAAACAAGAATATTTTACATAAACATAACTTGTTTAATGATGATTAAAATGTTTTATATTTATTCATTGTAAAGTAAAAACCAAAAATATTAATTAATAAGCTTTACATAATTATTTTATACAAGAAATTCCTTATAGACGTAAAACTGATGTTAGTGATTACAAGTAAATCTTCTGAATTTGATTTCAAGTGTATATTTAATTTACTTAAAATGAAAATATTCTTTTTATCTATTAATTCATGAAAAGCGGTAGAATAAAGTTAATTAAACATTGAAATAACTCCTCCCAATATAAATTTGAAAATATTTTAAGTACAGTTGTTGTTGTTTGTTATTAAGCACAAGGCTACATAAAGGGCTATCTCTGCTCTTCCCCCCACGAATAACGAAACCCAGCTTCTAGCAGTATAAATCCGCAGACATACCGCTATTTTAAGTACGGTAGTACTAAATATTATGGATCTCCAAGGATTCCAAATAATTCACGCGCTGATAAATCATCCTATCCAAATCATAAGCAAAAAATCCGACCATTCAAAGTATTGGTTACGATATCTTGTGCGCATATATACTAATAATACGCTAAAAAGGTCGCTAACATTTCTGGTATAACAGTTCAAAAATTTCTAAAACAGCAACTTTTTCGTCTACAATCTACCTACCTGATCACGTTAGCGGGGCTAGCGCCTAGACAGCTCAGACTATCGCTACAAGCTTTCTTCAGCTTTCTTGACTGATCAGTGGGTATCTGCTTTAGATATTCCGATAAAAATCCATGTATATACAGGTATAATATAAATGGTAAATATATCATGCACGTACTTAAACATATTTTCAACCCAACGGATGGCGGGTGCTACATATCGATAGATAGACACGCAACAGTTTCTAAAGGTAAAGTATATAATTTATACAGGTCTGACATAAAAAAGTGAACGAACAAGAGTATTACAAAATTATAAGTTTTTAAAATGAAGTAGGGATCCTCCTAAAAATGTAATGAAACACGAATTAAAACCACAGTCAGAGATGTATAAAATTTAATCCTTACTTTGGCAGCTTTATACACTTATCTGTAGACCAACGTAAGAATTAAATTTTATAAATTTGTGATCGTGGTTTGAATTTTTGTAAAGCTATAGCTATCAGGGATATAAATATGCTGAAAATTTATAAATGTTGTGTCCATTCCATAAACATATAAAACTGAACAAATAAATAGGAAAAAATATATAATTTTAAGGGAAAGTAGGGATCGTTGGTTATGCGTAGAATTGCTATAAGAAATATCCAAAACAAAACATTGCTACAATAAAAAGTACCCAAACAAGTAAAGCGATACTAGTTGGATGGATTTTAAAACGATTTTCAATCCCTACTTTGGTTGGTAAATTTATACTGCTTCATTTAGCTACAAGAACAACAGGAAATAAAGGTTACTAAGAAATAATAAAATAGAAAACTCGGCTATAGCAGAGCACGTAAAAACAACACAACACACAATCTTATAAGAAAAAAACTACAATTTAGCTCAAACTCGCAATATTACAGTTTTAAATATCAGAGAATCACTAGAAATAATAGAATTAAAGAACAAAACCAAAAGAAGTATTAAATAGAGATGAAGGGTCATCAAGTGAAAGCATTTATATTTGGCATGATGTAATATAAAGGTTTACCAAGGAATTATGTAAATAAAAATGCAATGTTATATCACAAGACAGCCAAATGTTGTGCTGGTTATTCTGATTCTGGCATCAGAAAGGCCAATGCTTGAAGTTGTTGCAATAATTTACACATCAGAATGTTGCATTTTAACTTGGGGAGTAAGAAGCAATATAGTATTTCACTTACTTCAACACATGTTGTCCATCAAGACAACTCATCACGCCAGACGCCAGGCTAAGACTGCTGCTTCCATACAGACTGCCATTTATTAGAAAAAAAAAGAAGGGAAACAAGTAATAAAAAATTTGAAAAAAAAATGTAAGGATGATGTAGGGATGGCATTGCCAAAATGTACAGAAACAGGGTATGGATGAATACACAAAACCATTCAAAAATTCCTACATAAGTAGCCACTGAGTGAATGTTACAAGCTAATGAGAATTAGCCGTTGTAATACTTTATAATATTATTCAGTTTAAATGCTTTTATTCAAACCTGAATTCATGCAAGTGACAGAAATTTAACATTTAGTTGTAGGTAAAAGTTATTCTTGGAAAATATTTGGCTTCTTATGTAGGGATTTTTGTATGGTTTCGTGTATTTATCCCTACCTTGTTTCTGTACTTTTTGTCATTTCTATCCCTAGATCATCATTATTGTTTCATTCTTTTATTACTTGTATTAAGGTTAAAAGGGTGTTATAGTTTTAAGGAAACGTAACGTGTGCAAGTTTGTTTAGGAAATTGGGGATTTCGTTTGGAGAAAGTTCTATTCTCAATATTTATCTGTAATAATTTGGCCTGGCTTTGTCTGAATTTGAACCGAATAATGGGATTAGCTTTCACTATATTAAGTCACAAAAAGTGAAATTCTGAAGTGCATTTAGAGGCATCGAGATGCTAGACCTTAAAATTTTTGACCTGCAGCCTCGCACACTAATCACTAGGACACTCCTGGTATGTGGCCCGGCATGGCGAGGTGGTTAGAGTGCTCGACTTTTAATCTACGGGTCGAGGGTTTAAAATCCCGTCCCACTAAACATGCCCGCTCTTTCAGCCATGGGAGCGTTATAATGTGACGGTCAATCCCACTATTCGTTGGTAAAGGAGTAGCCCAAGAGTTGGCGGTGGGTGGTGATGACTAGCTGCTTTCGACCTAGTCTTACACTGCTAAATTAGGGACGGCTAGCACAGATAGCCCTCGTGTAATTTTGTGCGAAATTAAACAAACAAACAAACTGTTATAATTTGTTTCAATATTTTATGCGAGGATTCTTCTCATATTTTTATGTTTTTTTTTGTCTTATTTCCTTAGATTTACTTTTATTTTGAAAAA
Source organism: Limulus polyphemus (assembly GCF_000517525.1). NCBI lineage: Eukaryota > Metazoa > Arthropoda > Merostomata > Xiphosura > Limulidae > Limulus > Limulus polyphemus. Next base: position 276,237 of record NW_013666470.1, read on the forward strand.
ATATAGGAGCTAAATCTGTTAGGTACGTAGCCATGTGTTTCCTTACTTAGGAGAAGTATCATTATAGTTTTGTAAAAGAATGATGTTAGAGATGAATTTGTTGTAATAAAATATGCTTATTGAAAAATTCAATATATGGCATACGCACATTTCCATTTCATGGCCCACAATAACAAGGAAAAATTATTATTAAAATTCAAAACAAAACCTAGGATTTAGAATGAGTAAGGTATGAACATCAAGACTTTACTGAATATATATATATATATATATAAATTCCAGATTAATTTCAGTATGAGGCTGCACACAAAGCCAAGCGTATCAATTTTCTGGTATACAGTCTATAGAATGATAAACCAAGAGACAAGTAAAGACTTAAAGAACGTTTAATACAGGTATAAGAAATGCTGACGCACCAATAAGTGCGAGAGACATAATGCTGACGCACCAATATGTACGATAGACGTAACGCTGACGCACCAATAAGTACAAGAGATATCAAAACCTGACGAATGTAATTAGCAATTTGATACTACCTAGGTTAGTTGGAGCAATTGTCAGGGTCAGAGAACATATTAAGCACTTGATGTTGTTTCCAACAACGAGTTAATGGAAAAACTTCTATAATAATACATTTTTGAGTGAAACACTATTACATAATTATTCTAGGTTTTAATCGCTATCACGTATGGTATTCATATCTAACCTTTATATTTTGTCTCCAAGAAAGTTAAGATAACGATAACATTAAAACAAGTATGAGCTTGAAACTTTAATAATTCTATATAAATAAAAAGTGTCCTTGCAATAAGTTTTTCTTAAAACTTACCAAATACTTGGAGAAAAGCGAAGAAATACTCTGTTGGTTCATGCTTGTAATCAACTCTACACTTATACCTTCCTACATCTTCTTCTTTGATCTCCCATATTTGAAGGATGGACGGGTAGACAGAGACATTATAATAGGACCTGTTGCTTAATGTTCCACCTGGGATGTGCTTAGGCATATTTGTGATGCCGTTTCTTGCGTCTAAGATATAAATCGGTTTTGTAACGTTATCTTTATACCATAATATAATTGATACTTTTTCCTGATTTAATGAAGAGAAGTTACAAGGCAATTCAGCGAGTCCTCCTGTCACACTTTCAACAACAAGATGGCCTATAAAGTAATGAAAAGTTTATTGACATTTGTTTTAAGTAGTTACATTTTAGGAACACCAAGTACCATTTATCAAACAAAGGTTGAGTAGAAGAAAATAAAGGAATACTCAACAAAAAATATATAGACATTAAAATTGTATCTACCTAAATACTCTAATATTGAGTCAAACCTTATATAATTTCATCTAAAATAGATTTATGTTTATAAGCTATTCAATGAATAGATTAGATTACAAGTGATCTAACATTGAATATATATATATATATATATATATATATATATATATTATAATAATCTATTTAGACTCACCTGTTATAGTATATGAGCGTCTGAAATCTTTAATCTAAATGCTAATTTTTGTAAGAAAATCAAAGCCCAATTTTAATTATTTTATACAAAAAGAAAAATATGTTTGTTTGAAAGCGCGAAGCTGCATAATGGGCTATGTGTACTTATGCTCAACGTGGGTAATGAGCCCCTATTTGTAAAGTTATAAACCCTCGAGCTTGGCTTTGATTAACCAGGGTACATAAAAAGAACAACAATAACAAAAAAGCCACATATGTATATTCTAATCTATATTGCTACAAAGTAACCGAAAGAGTCGATCTAATTAGTATATACTCTCTCTGCTTATAAACTATGTACATTTTGTCTGGGCAAATCAGGATAGAAAACGTTTGTTACCATCTATTTATTCAAATATACAAGAAAAGGTAATTAGGCACAGGCAATAAAGTAAGATTGATACCATGTATGATAAATACGTGCATTGAAACAATTTATCTTAAGAAACAAACATTTTGTTAATTGGTCTTAAACTATTATTTACATTTTTTATTGTCTTAATTGCACAATGTATTAAATATATATGAAACATTGTACATAGCATAGTCCTCATTTGAATTGTGCGAAATATAGACACTTTACAAAATGTTTAAACTTTAAAACCATAGTTATTTTTTTGAAACTTAAAACAATCTATTAGATGCTTAGTAACACATATGTTCAAAAATATATATATTAATATTAACGTTAGAGTAGAGTGAATTTTAAAGTGTGCTCTGACAAACCACCTCGTGTACCCTTTCATAATTTTGTAGAACACTCATTTACATATACGAGAAAAACAGATTGATAATCTGATGTGAAGTAGTCATGTTTTTGCAAGTCTGCAAGAAAATTGATAAGAGCAATAAACGTTTTGACTTTCACGGGCGTGATATGTCGTGCTTGCGTAGGAACAATGTTGTTATAAGAAACCATTACTTTTGGAAGCTGGCCAAAGACATCTCTCACTTGAATCTATTTTTCTATATTAAACCTTACAGTGTCAATCATGGACAGTTTAAGCCACAAGTGTTTTTTTCTTCTGATTACTTGGTGAATCCTTGTGTGAGAGCAATAGTCTTCTATGTTTCACATATATGACAAAATATTATTTTATCTTCAATTATAATTTGATGTAGTGAGTATTCGCGTAGAATGTGCCATGTATTTTGATTATTTCGAAAGAGTAAGTGATATCCAGATTATATTCCAAATTGTTGCTGATCGTATCCAACCTTCCAAAATAATAATAAAGTAATTCACAATGATAATGCTGTCCAATATTAATTTGATGAGCTTCAACAGCCACTCTTGGCTAACAAAAACAACAAACCTCCATCTAATTGAACATCTTCAAGGTGAATGTGAATATAACATCTGTCTTCCTAATCCTCTTCTGACTTAGAGACCATACTCATCAATAAACAGGTTAGAATCACCTTCCAGCATCTTGTATAGTACAAGCCACACTGAAGCTAGGCTATTTTTGTGGTGAAAGTGGTCTATTACTATATTAAGGGAGATTATAATAAAGTACAAATATTGTAAAACGGAATATTAATTTATTCTATTAATGAACATATTGTGGTATGTAAAGGTATTATTGTTTCTACACCCTCCGTTAATATGCAAAATGTTCTACATTTTCAGAGTGCTTTCTGTTATTTTTAATTTAGCACATCGGTCAAGTGAGAGCAACTAAGTTTTTCTCGCCTTTGGTCACACTCATGGGACTAGCTGAGTCACCAAAGAAATCATTATTTTAGTATGAGATACGTTATAAATAACGACAGTAATTACTTTTTGTGCTAATCAAAATGACACTATGGGTAATTAACACCCCTTGTTTACCTGAGAGCGGCCTTCAGTCACATGGATACCACATACACTTGGAGAGAGAGAAATAGTTCTTATATAATGCTATGTTTTTCTTTGTTTTAGAGAGGTTTTGCAGCTCTTAAGGTTTGTGGTATTTTGTGTTTGAAACCCAGACTTAGCTGAGATATGAATATACAGAGTTTTCTGTAGTTCTAGAGATTTTCATCAACTTAATAAATCGTAAGAATAAGCTTTATTGTCTTTCAACTTGGAATTAACTTTAACCTTGAATAGCTTTGATCATAGTGAAAATTTAGCCCTTAACTTCTGAGGACTTAGAATTTATCTCTCTTTCGAGTTAAAATATGTAAACTACAAACAATTGACTCAATGCAACTCTAATTTTGATTTGTATTTGATGAATAAACGAGTATGAATTGTACAAATCTGTGATCAGACTCTTTGTGTAAGACTCAGTCAAAGTCGGGAAAGATAAATCTTTACTCCATTATCTAGTATCTGTCGGATTTCCTGTTTTAGTAGACCCATTTACTTCAAGGGAAACTAGTGTATCTAAGAATAGCACCAATATTCACTGTTTTCAACCTAATAAAGAGCTGTTATTTTACCATCCATATCAAGTTGAAAGATGTTTGTCTAGGAAGAAAACATTAACTAATCCGAAGAGAAATAAATACTTAGAAAAGAAATATTAGATCTATATAAATATGCAGTGATATCAGACAATATTCGACCAAGTAATGTTTCTTATTTAAGTTAATTCAATATCAGTTATTCTGAAAAAAAAAACACAATAAAAAACTTTCGATTTTACGTAAATTCCGTGTCATAATTATATACATGAATTATTCTAAAAATGTAATAATATATTGGATACTAGACTTATATTTATGATATTTGGAGAATACACAAAGTATAAATGCAAACTACAAATAAATTTAATTACTCTTGTTTTTATAATATATAATGAGAAGGTACCATACATTGTTATGTCATTATAATTGTTATTTAATAACATGACTTAATTTTCAATACATTTTAGTAGTATCTCTTAGAGACTAAACACATAGTTTACAATTTGCCGAAAACTCGAAGGTGATATGATACTCCCACTTGGAGTATGGCCATTTACTGTACATGCAAATCTTTGCTTTTTGACCTTCACTATAGATCTGACCTTTGACCTCAGACATCACGCCCTGTTGAATTATAACATCACATTTGCCAATATGGTGGCATTCTATTAGATGCAGTTGTATTGAATGATATCATCTTTGTTTCTTATTTATTAGTTATTTTCTGGTTTTCCTGTTAGTCAACAATTTTGAATAGTATATTATTTAGCTTTGGTTAATTTGTAGTTGCTATACGTTTTGTTAGTGAGACGTATATCCCATAATACTTAGGAGTTGCTCTTAGATAAATAATCATACTTTATAGTATTTTGTAAATAACTAATAATAATAGTCGTGAGCAGATCATGACACCTGAATATGTTGAGTGTAGTTCTACTAATCGTAAGTAATTGAACTACTCATGTTTACTAACGTCATGAGTATAAAAGTGACTTGTATCTCTCTGTTTAGTCACTGATGATTAATTGGATTTAGCAATTGAATATCTTATTATCATGCAAAATTGTATTGTATGGATTATCTTACCTAAACATTTTATTAAAAAAGGCACGAAAAAATCATATATAGAATGAAAGAAACATTCATTGAAGATGACTGACACTCGTGGTAAAAAAAAATGAAATAGATATGTTTGGCAAGGTGGATATTTGACATATATCTGATGAAGGTCATGCTTCCAGTGAAAATAAATCTGAGAAGGGAGAGGTAACAGTTCTAAAGAAAGTAATATCTATGATGACTTTCAAAATAAGAAATATGATGTAAATGTAGGTAATGAAGATAAAATATGGTCATACAAAAGACATTTCCTGGTTTCACATTTATCTACAGTTCCTAGCTGGTTATGTTGGAACAAAAGGAAAATAAGAACTGACGAACTGATTTATAAGGGATATGTATATACACTGAATAAAGCGTATATATATATCATTTATATATATATACACCGAAGAAAGCTAAAGACGTGATATATGGAGAACGTTTAGAGAAGAATATCTAGAATACGAACATCCTTTCAGTAACTTAAACATGGCACCATTCAGAAATATAAAGTAAACTGTTATTAATGTCTGAATATGAATATGATGAGCAAGAAGCTTTTCAAGCAGTTGTGAAACAAAGAGAAAATATCTGCTGGAGCAAAATTGTGATTAATGATGATCACTTATTCAGTAATTGATAAAATAGGAATATAAGTACTTATTATAATATAAAAAATATGTATGATGGGATCTAATCGTCTCAGATAAGGGCGAGAGCCTTATAAACGTAACACCCGTGTCTCTGGCACCTTATAAATCCCCACTGTGGGGTCAGTTTGCTTTTGTTCTGCACTTTGGTGATAACTTTCTACTCATTAAAAAAAATAAAAAACAACTGTTGATCATACCCGAAAGATGATGTCTTGGCATGGTGATATTGTGACTATAAACTAAACTCCTCCTTCAGCAATGGAGAAGTAATTGCTAATTTATTGTGTATGCAATTTGATTGAGTCAAGAAGGAACTCTCTACATGTTGATTATCATCAAGTGGGTTAGAACTTGTTACAGAGAAGGATGGCGGTGATTGACCAAATATAATCCATTTACTGAGAGTATAACAATTAATGATGCATATGTCTAGAAGAGATCTAGTGGCAAAGGGTTGGTAATTAATTTAGATGTAAATATTTATAAAATGTAAATAACGGAATTATTAAACATTAACAGATGGTACTTAATAAAGAGTTGTGACATGTGGACGATGTCATCCAGTGTAGCTGCACAATAATTTTGATTAATATAATGTCAGAGGTCAAAGTCAGTTTAATGGTCAAGATCAAAAGGCCAGATCAAATGTCAAAGGGAACCTGGGGCTTGGTCGCGCCCAGATAAGTGAGGAACGTGACGTCAGAGACGTGATAAACGTGTTTATAGAATCCCGAGTCTACTACTGATTCGTACGAAACTGATTATTAGAAAGATAATTCTCGTCTGTAGTCTAACTCTAACGTAGTTTACAATGGAATATAAACTTTAGGTACATCTAGCTATTTATGTAACTACTTTCAAGCAGTTTGTTTTAATATTGTACAAAATAACTTTGATGTGCACTGTGGCATAACATTCAAGCTGTTTGGTATGAAAAATGAAACAAAGCTGACTTTCTAAAAAGCCAATCTTACGTAAACATTCTATAGGGAGACCACGTGTTCCTACAGAATTGTAAAATGCTTTAGCAATGGATTGAAGAGAAAGTAAATTTACTACCAATAAAGGTGCTATTGTTTTCGGATCAAATTACTATTTTGAAGGTAAAATGTTTTTATTTAATATCCGCCAAAAGTTTGCCTGGTTTGTTTTGTGGTCTCCCTCAAAGCATTCTAGTATGATGTTTTAAAATACATATGCAATCACATTCGATGACGAGGAACCCACTTTGAGACTAATAATGTACCTGATGATGACAAAACCTTGTCGGAACGTTGTGCATTTGCTGTTATGTTAAACTTATATTAAAGTTTTTTTCATTACCCATTCAAGCCGTCTCCAGCCATTATATGCAATCACAGTCCTTTATACTTGACTAGTTTGCAAGTCAATTTTTATAGTGTCGACTTTACATTTTACTTTAAATTTTGTATAAATAAAACCGATTTAGACAAGCTAAAATATATGCTGGTGATGTAATGGCAAATATTATTTTTTATTTTGTTGACTTATCTCAATTTGTATCATTGATTAAACGGAGTGTTAGGAATAGTAGGATAAAAATGAGACATTTTATTCTGATACTACGTGACAGTAGTTTAAGCCAACAGCTAGGTTTTCTGTGTTCCCTAAGTACGGTATGATATATTAGTAGATATCTGGACTGTTCAGTGTCAAAAGAATGCCGCCATTTGGGGTTATGCAACTGTTATGTAATAGACGAAGGATGCCAACTGAGGGTTACATAACTATTATGTAATGTGCAAATTATGCCGCTACCTGTGGCCACACAACTTTTACATACTAAACAAAGAATGCTGTATAATAACCCCGTCCGCCTATAAAAACACCGTCACAATACGCCTAGTAAGACCATCCGCCTAGTAACACCATCTGCCTATACAAACACTACCCTTAGTAATACAATTCAACTATAGAACCTTTGTAACACTACATGCCTATAGAACATTGTAACAACATCTGCATATACCAGCAGGCCCTCTGGTATCGTACTATAATGTCATCTCTTTTCTCAGACAGCAGTGCCTTCTGGTGCCTATTATGTAACAGTAATGTAACCCTCAGGTGGCATCTTTGTATATTATGTAACAATTGTGCAATCCTCGGTTACGTGTCTGCATAATTTACATATTATGTAATATTTATGTAACTCCCAGTGGTGGCAGTCTTTGTAAATTATGTAATAATTATGTAACCTTCAGATGTCATCATAGTTTGTATATTATGTAATAGTTATGTAATTTTCTAGCTTCTACAGGATTACATACATGTTTAAACTTGTCTCAACTTATGGTTTTAGTTTTAATTTTTATATTTGTATTTTACGAAGGCAGATTGGGTTTCTAGGTGAATTGTGCTACTGAGGTTCTATATGCAGATGGTATTACTTGGGTGTCTCAACGTGTCTCACCACGTGATTACTTCATCATCATTGTAGTTTTTACTTTTAGATTTAATTATATGTCTTAAAAGTTACAAGTAAAACCATTATTTTAACGAGACAACTATTATAGGATATTGTATTATATATTTCAGTTATGATTACACATATTATCTTAACTTATCCATTATTTGAACGAGGCAAATATTATTACATAGCCCATTTTACAATTATACATTGCTTTATGCATAAAACACTTTGCTAGTTCATTATTTCTATAGTTTTTGCTTTTATATTTAATTTTCATAGCATTCTTTTTACAATTACCATCCTGAGAAAAACAGATTGTTCATGATAACATATTTATTTAAATCTCTAAATAATATGCATTAATTTAACATACAAACTTATTGTTTCACTTTCTAAGTATACAAGATGAAGTACCCATTCTTTTTCTGGGTTATTAACTTTAACAAATATGGGGTGAATGCTGTGGTAAATAATACAAAAATCCTAATTTTAACACAATTTATATATAACATAACATATTATTACAGTATTCATTAGTATCTCACCAAATGTTTTACATAAGCTCTAAAGACTCACTATGTATATACTTAAAACATGATATACACTGTATGATGGCCACGGTGACTTCGTAGGTAGCAGCCAAAGTAGTGGTGTTAGGAGTGCTTTCTGCAACCTGCTTTCAACATCTAGCTGTTAATATCCTTCCACAATGTTTCACGTGATTAACTAATTGATGGTCATTGGCCACATCATTGTCTTACGGGCCGAAGTTAAAATGTCATGGGTCAAAGTATGAAGTGGGTATAACTCAAGAAACGGCTCTTCATATCAGCCTTAAGGTAGCTGTTGGAGTATAAACTGCATCTGAATTTATGTATTATTTCAACAGAGGCGGCAACTGTTTTCATTGTATTCGTCCATAGAGGTCTAAGAGGTCCAACTCAAATGGCGTTGACAAAATTTGATTTTTAGAAAATACAAAGGGTTACTGGCAGTCCTCTCTTAAAACTGGCAGAATAAAAGGTCAATAGCATTAAAAGTAAAGGCCTGCAATTAGAAATTTTTAACACACAGACGTATGCATTTTTGCTAAAATATATTATTTTTATTTTGTAATTATATGTAAGAGACTAACTTATTGTCACTTTATAATGATTCAAATGTATATGGTAAATATTTGTTAACAAATCAGAAAATCTATTACACTATCACATTTAATATTAATTGCTTACTAAAGCATGAACTATATTTTTTACAAATGAACATAGTTTATATCCGAAAACGAGTTGGCAATCACAATCTTAAAATGGCCTTTATTATAAATCAAGTAATTGTTCTTTCACGTTTTATAAATCAAAGATATTTACTGTTTATCACAACAGAATATACTTTACAACAACAGTGTAAAATCTCAGACTTGAAAGCATACTGAAACGTTTATTAACAAAACTGCAAGATATAGTATGCTATAATATTTCCCTTGCTCAAATAATAGAGAAATTAAGATAGAATGTGTGATACACTATGTTATAACAGCTGTCTCCTTAAAATAATGGTCTTTACCTGTAACTTTTAGGACATATACAATGTTTGTGACGTAATCACATGTTGAGACATCCTACGATCAGATCATCATCATATTGAACTATCCGTTTATAGAAAAAACATCTGCACTAGCAGCACTAAAGTTAATACCACAATTTCTCAAGTAATACCGTCCGCCTATAGAATCTTAGTATCACAATCCAGCTAGTAACACCATTCGCCTTTGTAAAACATAATATAATTAAGTATATAAATGGAAACTATAAACATAGTTTCAGATCAATTTAAATCTGTATGTAGTCTTAGGGAAGTATAGTAACACTCTCTGCTTATAGAAGCACCATTTGCCTTTCTAAACCACAATTAAATATATAAATGAAACATACGTTGAGAAATGTTGAAACCCGTATGCAATCCCATGGAAGTATAGTAACACTGTATGCCTATAGAAATACCGTCACAATACTCCTAGCAAGACTATCCACCTACAGAAACACCGTTACAATACTCCTAGTAAGACTATCTACCTATAGAAACACTATCCTTAGTAAGATCATTTGCATATACAGACCCTATTAACACCGTCTGCCTACAGAACCTTGGTCATTGCATCCGCTTATAGCAACAGGCCCTCTGGTATCGAATTATGATGTTACCTCACCCATAAAATAGCAGCGCCCTCCGATATCGTGAAACTATGATGTCTCTCCTCCTTTAAGACAGCCGCGCCCTTTGGTGCCAATTACGTAACAGATATGTAGCTCTCAGGCAACGGCATCCTTTGTATATTATGTAACAATTATGTAACCCCAAGTGTTGACTTAATTTGCTTATTACGTAATAGTTATGCATTCACCATGAGACATCATTTATCTTTTACATAGCAGTTGCGTATCCACAGGCAGCATAGATCTGAATATTATGTAATAGTATACGTAACTCTCATGCGTCATTATTTGTCTATTAAGATAGTTGCGTAACCCCAGGCGGTAGAATCCTTTTGATGTCGAACAGTTCCGATAACTACTTATATTATTGATCTAATGTTACCTTCATTAACGGTATTAGTTAGACTGTTTAACATATCGAATGATATTACTAATTAATTTTATCTTTTAATAATAATATCCTTTTATTATAACGATTGTGTTGCATTGTTAGCTTAATATAGGTATTTAGGACTAATCTAAATCTTCTAAGCTAGTTGAGCCTCGTGAGATGTTATTTGGATAACCGTAGGAAATATTGTTAACATCGAGGGTATATAACTGTTGAAATAATTCATTCTAATCTTCGTAAGCAGAAGTGCAAAAAAAGTATATTTAATTAGCTATATTGATTGCCACATTTATTTTTAGTTCAGTTCTAAGTAAATAGCTTTCTCTGGTCGGAAGTTGATATTTACCTGCTTTAAAACGTAATGCTGTTGTTAAATTGGTTGAAGAAATGTTTTACTAATTGTAATTAAAAAAATAACATACAAGAACAAATGTTTGTTCATCAGTTAAGCAGAAGAGATAGGTTTGAGGATATCTGTAACGTACACACACGCGTTTGCGAATGAGCTTTTACCTTATTAAATTTCAACATCACCGACAAAGAGTTTAGGTTAAACCTATATGGATCCCAGTGGTTATACTGATACAAGATGTATAAACTGAAAGAGTTTTGTATGTATAACGAAAGTTAACATAATTGTGCTTTCCTTGTTAATTTTTCGCTCCTTTCACAAGGGAAAGTATTGTTGTTCTGAGGGTGTAATATTATTTACTAATTATCGTTTCACTTTGAATTCTAGTTCAAAATATACGAGTTTTACATTCACTCGGTAAACAGTAAGGAAAACACGTAGTGGAATGGCATTGAGGATTCATGGAGAAATATAATACAGTAATATAAGTTCTATGGACTCGTCTATTTGTTATTAACCATTGTAGATATAAAGAAGAAAGACGTTGATGTAATTGTTATAATCCATTCTTATTGTTGGCATCTACTGAAAAAAACTCCCCTCAGTATTTGGCGTTTTGCTTAACAAACAAACGTGTTGACAAAATAAAATGGCTGATATCAAAACAGAGCAATGATCCAATTTTTATATAGCTGTAGGTATATTTGAAACGAATAGATAGACATAAAAACAATAAACATCTTGAAAGTTATTTTAAAATAGAAATCTAAATTTTTGTGCGACAAAGTCTTTAAAAGTTACTCTTTGTTATAGTTACAGCACAAAATTATACTTGCAATGAGCAGCAAAGCAAGTAGTCATTAAGAAATTGCAAATATATAATATTTCATAATTTACTGTTCTCAGAGAAATTCAGGACAAATGGATATTATTATGTCACCAATCATATATGAACCGAAATATATGAGCTTAAATGTTTAGATGAAAATAATTTGAATTAGAAAGTTGTAAACTATTACATATGTAAAGACTGCTTAGAGTAGAGTTTTTCTCTATCTCTTCATCAGTCCACAATTTCATGTTTCCCTTATTGAAGACCATTGCTATCGCTCTACATTCCATACTGTTTTATGTTATACTTACTCACATACTTCAAAATATATATTTTTTAAATGTACTGGACTACAAATATTACATTATTTAAAGCAATAAAATATAAGTGTCAATAAAGATTCCAATTTAAATTCTTTTGTGGCAAAATTTGATTGAGAGATACCATTTGAAATCAAGCACACATTGAATTTAGTTTCAGATCATGAGAATTGACAATAAACAATATGCACCTGTATGCTTCATAGTGATCCAGGGAATATGTTTATAGGATTTATACACTTTCAGGAAATGTTCTTGATATACAGTATTAGAAAAAAATTATGGAAACACACAGGAGATACACCTACAGCGAATAATTGAAACTATATCGCCAATACATTATTAGTACAATAAAGTATTACAGAAAATAAAAAGAAAAGCGAATAAGCTGTACAGTGCACTAATATTTTGTATTTGCTATAAATAGTGCAGTACATCTTTTTTTATGTTAACAAAACATTATTATTTTATGAGTGCGAAAGATTGTTCCAAATGTTCTGTATTACTTCCAACAGTCCAGTCAAGTTGGCTGTTTACCGTATGATATTCTCAATTTCTATATAAGCTCATACAGTCTTAATAATATTTATACCAAAACTTTTGGCACGCCGAGCCATAGTTGCGAGTGTTCCAACTGCATCTCCTTCTTTCCTTGTATTGTTTCACAAAATGTAATCCATTAATGGGATCTCTGTCCAGCTGGAAGATAATTTCCTGCCTGATATGTTTTTTTTCTTTATCAAGGAATGATGCGATGTATAAGAACCTGTCAGTAGAAAACGTGCCATCAATGTTGCGTAGGTCAACAATACCATTGGCTGAGATGCAGCAGACATTTATATTGGTTTCCTTTCATGCTTTACTGTAGATATTGTATGTTAACTGTGACACAATTCTTCTTTCCGCTGTCGAACAAACTATCGTTGATTGTTGCCAGAATATATAAATTTAGATACAACTAGGTCACTGACAATATCCCTTCTGGACATGCGTTTAAAGTGTCTGAGCTTTTTACCTTGATTACTTTTATTATTAACAATAATAGTTTCGTATACCCTTCTCGTAGTTTCTATACATCTCTTACTTGTAACATGAATTTGCCTCAGTCTGTTGCTTGGAGTATTTAC
>NW_013666470.1:290565-294694 GCF_000517525.1 Limulus polyphemus
GTATACCCTTCTCGTAGTTTCTATACATCTCTTACTTGAACATGAAATTTGCCTCAGTCTGTTGCTTGGAGTATTTTACACAAGTTACATTTGTCATACTACTGCTAGGAGTAGCATTTTTGATGTATAATAGTTTATGCTCATTATCTTGGTATGGTACTGTGTGATGGGTTATATGACAGCCAGTAACAATGAAAACTATCAATACATATATTTACTTTGGTGAGTTCATTTTCATACAATACAGGAGGAACAATCCCATAATAATCGCATTATATGCCTATTCTATTCATAATTATTTCAATACAGTGTATGGTTAGTATTTTAAGGATTTTAAGATCGCCATGTAATCTATAAATAGGGTGATGACAAACATGAGCCAAGAAATGCGCTTATGTTGAAACTGAAAATTTCTGTTTCAAATTATATGGTGAAACAACGATTTGTTTCTTGTTTATTAAAGTGATCTATTACGGCACATGAACACACTAGAGTTCACATACTGCTAGTTCTGTCATGTGTGTGTTGTAAAGCCCAATAGGTGCTGTTCGTCTTGATGATTGGAACATCTCAGTAAAAGCTTTACCATTTCTTCCCTGTTGAGTAAATACGCACAACAAGGCGTTCGTGTATTTAACATATACATTTCTAGTATATTTGTCTCAATAGTTTGCGTTTAGTAGAATTATTGAATTTTTAATGGGTTGTATCTATCTAGTGTCCTGTGATGGAGGACTTTCCGATCTCTATGCTGAGGCTTTTAAGTCCATAAACATATCATAGAAATAAAAAGTAATCTATCACAAGACTCTTGAAGATATAGACCATCGAAGATTCAACCTACTTTGCCAAAACTATCTTTAAATGAAGTTTGTTTCCAGAGTTTTAATGCACCAAGTGACATTTTCGTTTCGAATTTGTGATGTAGGTTAAAAGAACACTTTAAAACCAGTTTTGACGCAAAACTTGAACTTGATCTTATAGTGTTTATATACACCAGTGACTATTTACCGAGAGTTGCAGTAAAATTGAAGACAGGATAATTATTTATTTTCATTGGAGCTCCTTACTTTTGTCCAAAAGCTTGAACATTACGTTGAATTTAGATTCAGAATAAAAGTGCCCTCTTTATCTTTATCGAACTTGGGTGGATAAAATCTTGGATACTACGTCCCTTATGTTTAATGTCAAGATAATTTGTTTTGTAGTCTTAAAACCAATAGCGTTATAAAAAATGTTAATATGATACTCTGAACATTTAAAAACAGAAACAGACAATATAATGTTTTTACACATCAACAAATGATGCAACCGTAAACTTACTTATGCGAATTGTATTCCTTAAAAATGCTAAGAGACATCTACATCTTTACATTGTTATTCAAATGTTTCCTAATTAATAATTAAATTGCTTTTTTATTTCAATAATACGAAGTTTGAAAATATTTTAGGCTGATAGTTAATTTATCTTTGTAGAAAAATTAATTCCAATAGTTTGTATTGCAGCTGAAAAATTTAACAAAAGTTCCCTTGATAAAAGAAAATTAAGAAATGGTTGACACAGCTATTATTATATCCAAGTAGTTGAATAATTTGTAAACATTTTTAAGATAAAACGACATTTCATGTACTTTTGTTAAATTATTTCAAATTTTATAAGTAATAAGTAATCCGTGTAATTGTCTAACTTGTTGCTTTTCTATATGATTTTGTAAATATTCTTGATGATGAAGTAAATTTGAATACAATGAAATAATGTTTTTCAATATCCTCTATTTCTGTAATACCGTACATAAAAGCATAGCTTTACAATTAAAAATCATTAAAAAAAGGACTTCAAATTTACAAGATACTAAACATAATTGACTTTTTTAACTAACTTACGACTGTGACATTATGGGAAATGCTCACCATCATTGAAAATTTCTTCAACTGTTCATAAAATACAAAATATGCAAGAAATTCCATCACTCTACCCTTTTTTTTTCATCTGTTTCAGCAATAAGGTATCCAATTGAAAAATATATTTTCAGAATTGAATTTTTATCATTAACTCTAGTCAACAGATTCTTCTTAACTTTTACAGTAAATTTATTTCATTTAGTTTTAGTAACAATGCAACAATACAAATTAGTATTGGGAAACTTAAAATGAAATTTGTAGAATCAATTATTCTTTTTGTTTTTCTTGTTAAGGACAAAGCTACACTTTGAGATATCTAGGTACTGCCCACTACGGGTCTCGCAACCCAAAGTTTAGCGCTAATACTCCTAGGCTTAACGCTGAGCCTTCGGAAGGCTTGTCGTTTTTTCTAAAAAAAGGTACACTATGTTTTCTCGAATTTGCTTTAAAAGCTTATTACGGGATAAAATATACTCCTAGGTTTTTTTACTGTAATGATTTTAATATTCATAAATCATAAGCATGTTAGTCTAAGTAGAATAATTATATTTACCAATACTTTGTTTTTGCATCATTCAAACTTTTAATATTTGATTATTTTTTTATAGAAAAGAGTATAGAACATTTCAGAAGTTACGGTCAATTTTATTACTAAAACTATTCTCATACTTTTAACATCATTGTTCCGTGATCTAAGTGATTCTTCATAATATCAGCAAGATTTAAAATTTGGACTAAAAAGAGATAAAAAACAAACTAATTGTCCACAACAGTAATGTTTCGAATAAACTAAAGTATAGCTGATAGTACAATGAAAAACGTGGAATTAAGTGGTCCTGTCACCTAAAATCTGGCATCATGTGGTGTCATCATGCAAGAACAGAATAACTAAAACACTTGTTTTTTTGGTTTATTAGCATTCTCTTTTTGAAAAAAAAGCAACAAAAAAAAATAACTTTTATTTTCTCTCTATGTATACTAAAGATTATTCGTTTTTCTTTATACGGTTTTTTTTTCTCTAAAAATACCCAACTCTTTTCTTTGCCCCTTAATACTTTTTATTAGTGCTCGTAGTTTATAACTCCCTACTCGTTTCTTTCTCTATTATGTCGTATGCTGGTGGGTTAGCGGCAAGTTTATGACTTACAACACTAAAATCTGCGGATAGCGTCCATGCAGTAGGCAGGGAGTAGATAGCCCGTTGAATAGATTTGCGCTGAAAGAAACAAATAAAGTTTAAGTTTCCCTGTTTTAAAAATACCACTCGTTTGTTTTTGCTTATTAGTTTTCGTGTTTAAAGTACCATTATAATTTGCATGTGTATCAATACTTTCTGATTCAAAATTTCTTACTACGGTCTTGGCCAAAATGTTTGCATACTATTCTATATTGATGTTATGTTCTACATGCATGGAGTAGTTATTGAGTAATTGCCCGAATAGTAACAGAGAAGGTAGGGGTATGATCGGACAAACATGTACGAGTTGTTATTCTGGTCTGTATAAGTTGTTTTGAGGATTTGTTTAACAAAACATACATACATATCTGTTTTGTATAAAAGATGTGCTCTTGGTATAATCGTATTCGAAACAGATCAACGCTTTGATTATTTCTCTGTATTTGTTGTAGAGTCATGCCTCGTCACGTGTCAGAAGTTATAGGTCGTCAAATTATTCGAAATTGTCCAGAAATGGTATGAATCAAACGGATATTGCCAGTAGAGTACCCCCAGTGTACTGTATAAAGAATTCTGAAACGTCATCGGACTACAAAAAACATTGTTCCAGGAAAGTGTACTGGTAGACGCTGAAAAATACTGCCCTAAATAACTGTGTTTTGATCAGGCTAACACGTCAAGGTCGAAAGAAGTATTCCAATATTTTACGATAGGAATAGCATGAACACATTTATTCCAGTTCGAAGACGATGAACCCACTTTCAGACTAATAATGCTTGGGGATGGCTTGAATGGGTAATGAAGAAAAACTTTAATATAAGTTTAACATAACACCAAATGTACAACGTTCCGACAAGGTTTTGCCATCATCAGCTAATATAAGTTTAACATAACAGCAAATGTACAACGTTCCGACAAGGTTTTGCCATCATCAGCTAATATAAGTTTAACATAACAGCAAATGTACAATGTTCAGACAAGGTTCTGTCATCATCAGGTGATGATGACAAAATCTTGTCAGAACATTGTACATTTGCTGTTATGTTAAAC
>NW_013666470.1:294715-295497 GCF_000517525.1 Limulus polyphemus
AGTAAACGTCGTTTTTGTTTGTTTGTTTTTGTAATTTACGTCGCAAAGACTACGACGAGGCGTCTGCTGTGTTCAGACAAGGTTCTGTCATCATCAGGTGATGATGACAAAATCTTGTCAGAACGTTGTACATTTGCTGTTATGTTAAACTTGTATTAAAGTTTTTCTTCATTACCCATTGAATCCGACTCCAAGCATTACATTCATTCAAGGTTATCCATAAGAACAGTGAGCAGGAGACTGACTAAACAAGGTTATTTTGTAAGAAGGGCTATCTGCAAACCGATATTAACCATAATTCATCGCGGTCACCATGTTACTTGGGCAAGAAAGCATGCCAACTTACAGTTATACACTGACGACGTATTAGAGTAACTAACCAATAATAAATGACCTTTGAAAAGTATATATATATATCTATGCGCTGATTATTAATTCGTAACTCACAACAAAACATTTAATTTTACAAAAAGTAAAAAAAAATTAAATATAAAATATAATTAATCCAAGAACAGAAAAGCAGTAAACCCTATTGCAAGGTAATTAATATATATTTACAATTTTAGTTATTTTATTTCATATACATAATAATTAGTTATTCACTACTATAAAAATTTGCTATTTACTCAGAGCTGTATAAATATTTTTATATTAATTATTTAAACGCATTTATTTCATTCTCATTTCATACAATTACTGGCATGCCATTAACATGGTTTTAAGTATATAATAATAATATCTCAGCGTTATCTGTTTTGTAATCATATGAAATATATATCTTG
>NW_013666470.1:296101-300146 GCF_000517525.1 Limulus polyphemus
TAACATGGTTTTAAGTATATAATAATAATATCTCAGCGTTATCTGTTTTGTAATCATATGAAATATATATCTTGATATTTGTTTTCTCTTGAAATAACTATAATGTTTAAGCTTTGAATTATTAATATACAAATGATATAATGTCAGAAGATACGCACTCCCACTCACAATTCTGTAGTGTAACAATGATTATAAATTCTTTATTTTTCATGGATATTGTGTTCATATTAATTTACTATATATTGATAAACCAAAGTATTTCATGGTTTTAACGTTCCTTTCTCTCAACATCTGAATTTAATTTTATTTAAATTTATTTGCACATGTTAGTGGAGGTATCTTCTTTTCTAGAAATATATTTTGCAACTGGAAAAAATATTGTTTTCTTAATTCAGGATTAATGTTGTTATAATTATTTTCTATGGAAATTTGTTTGTTTTTTTAATTATGCACAAAGCTACACAAGGGTTATCCGTGCTCTGCCCACCACGAGTATCGAAACCCGGTTTTTAGCGTTGTAAGTCCGCAGACATATTGCTGTGCCACTGGGGGGCTTCTACGGAATTAGATTAGCAGTCAGTATTATATTATCAACAAACATTTTTAATTTTATATTTAATTTTAACTCATATAAGTCACAAATAATATTGTTCCAAGTACTGAACATCAGGTTGCTCTATGTCCAATTAACTTTTCAACAGTAAAATTATTTGTTATTTTTAATACAACTATTCATTAAAAAGAAATCTTAAGCCTTTTCTAATTTTACAAATATTGGTAACATCATTTTAATATCAGCAAAGGAATTGTGTAAGGCATAGACAAAATTTTATAAAGCATCTTGAGTGTTTAACATTTCTCTTAACTCGAATTGAAATGTACACATTCACTGAAATACATCATAAGATTTAGTCGTGAATAAACTTTAGCAGGTGTTTCAGAAATAATAAGTTATACTTCGAACATATGCTTCTCATCAAACAGGAATGATATTATAATTATATTAATATAATAGCTTCAAAGAGGCTAGTTAGCATTTCAAAGCCCACCAGTGCGGACTTACACTGCTAGAAATCGGGTTTTGATACACTTGATGGACAGAGAACAGATACTTCGTTGTGTAGTTTTGTGCTTAACTACAAACAAAAGAATTTCAAAGAAAACTAAAGTGCATTTGTGCCGTATAATCATAAGAAACGTTGTTTTTGTTTGTTTGTTTTTGAATTTCGCGCAAAGCTACACGAGGGCTAGCCGTCCCTAATTTAGCAGTTTAAGACTAGAGGGAAGACAGCTAGTCATCACCCCCCACCGCCAACTCTTGGGCTACTCTTTTACCAACGAATAGTGGGATTGACCGCCACATTATAACGCCCCCACGGCTGAAAGGGCGAGCATGTTTGGTGTGACGGGGATTTGAACCCGTGACCCTCTGATTGCGAGTCGAGCGCCCTAACCACCTGGCCATGCCAGGCCAAAGAAACATTGTAAAAATAACAGCGTATTTTTCAGTAAATATCTTGTTTTAACATACCAATATATACGTTTCTTAAAAATAGCACTCTAAATTACCCAATTCACAAAACAGCACCTGCATATTCAAATTTTTCATGATAACTACATATGCATAGATAATACTTATCAAAAGATCATTACGTAAAATAATATTGTTGCATAATGAACAGATGTAACTTTTCATTGATCGCTGTAAAATTATTATAATAATCTGCAAAATAATTATTTAAGCAAATAAAATTAAAACATAATTACATATTGTCAAGGGTATTGCCATACCACAGATACATATTTTATTTTAAAGAATTATGAGTTATAAGATGGGCCTAGAGGTGATCGAGCTATACATGGCAAGATAGATCATTACTGAGTTGATTAGGTTGGTAATTACCTAAAGTAAAACTGTGGTAAAATAGTTTACTATGTTAATACCTGAGAATCTGGCATTCAACGATCTATATTCAATGCAACTGTATATGACATTGTACAGTATTTAAATCTTATGGTTCAATTTTGTTATTTTTGAATAGTATCACTATCTTAAGCAATATTATGAAACTATTAGTCAGTCCGGTTAAAAACTGATAAACGCCATCAGTACTCTATTGCCACTATTAGTCAGTCCGGTTAAAAACTGACAAATGCCATCAGTACTGTATTGCCTATATAATGCAGTATGATCAATTCGATTAAATGAAAGATTGTAAAATTGTAACATAAAATAAATTTACATAAAACTATAAAAGCATTTGCAAAATTCAGAAATTTGGTTGCCTATTGAATGGATTGCTTGCGTATTTCATTAAAACAAAGTTTCTCTAAACAACGATGCGGTTTCCTTTATACTAAAACGAAGGGACGTTTTGTCATCAGTAGTTAAAATCAGCCCACGAAAGAATACTTGTGATAACTTAAAACAACAACGTTCTGAAATAACCTAATAATGGATCTTGTGCTAATTGGATTTTACGTTTCGATTCATGAAGTTATTGTTTTCGAATATTTCCTTGAAACAAGCATCATTCGTGGAGATAAATTCGAAACGCACAATTGCATAAAAGAACAGTACAAAATGTTTATTATGTTTTAGTTTGTGATTAGTTGTATTCTAAAACTACGATATTTTGAAACAGTTAAACATATATTTGGGGCTAATAGTTAACAAACATTGAAAAAGTGAAAATACCAATAACAGAAAAACATTGAACAATCTTTGACATGCCTATCAAGGAAAGATTTGAGTTTCGTTTCGATAACAAGTACAGTCAGTAAATACAAATAACTATGAAGTGAATGCTTTAAAAATACTCGTGTTAATATACAGTAGCATTCACATTTGTTTTATAGTCACGCATTGTTAAGTAGTTCCATCTCTTTTGAAGTTGTATTAGTAAAATTATAAATATTCTGTAAACCTGTACTATACGAGAATAAAATACTGCTTGTCATTTTGTATGCAGATTTGGTAGCTTGCCTCTTTCAGACTAGATAAAACTATCAGTTGTTCTTTCTTCACAGAAAATAAATCTTTGGACTTGGAAACCTTTGTTAGAATAAATCATTTGACACTTGAAGAATGACAAAACCAAAAGACAAAAAAGAAAACAAGAATTTGGAGTTTGATTCCCCAAGCAGACATTACACAGATAATTCACGGCGCAGCTTTTCACTAAAGAAAATAAACAAATTATAATAAAATATAACGAATGCGTACGTTATTATCTTGAAAACCATATTCAACCAGGAAATAACACACTTCAACTTGTGTAAGTTCCTTGAGTTGCTACTGTGCACAGTGACTAATATAATTTCAAAACATGTAAAATATCGACAGTGTTCATCAATGAGTTTACTTGTTTTGTCATTTGCTTTATTTTGAAAATTATACTTAACCAAGAAATAACACACTCCAAGTTATATAATTTCTGTGAATTTCTATTATACCTAGTGATTAATGTACCTTCGAAACACTTAAAACACCCGCAGTTTTCATCAGTGAGTGTTACAAATACTCAATATTAACACTGAGCCGTCGGAGAACATTTAATATATTAGTAAATCAATTGAAACCACAATCTGAATAACGTATATCCGCTGTAATACTTTCTCCGTTAATTAGTAGAAATGACATTCTGCAGTGTCTACATAACGTATTCAAACTTAACGTCATGGTTTTACAAAAAACCCATATAGTGAAAGTGGCTTACAATGAAAAATTATCTTAAAGAAGTTAAATCTGATAAGCTATCCACCCCGTAGTTATGCGATTTCACTCTCTCTCTCTGTATTCATATATATCGGTGTCAGAGCAGAAAGACTCTGCTCCATTTGGAAAAAAAAATGTACAGAAGAGATACCACCGCTCGTTCCTTTACAAAATATCCATATAGCGAACGTGGCTTATAATGGAAAATAATCTTACAGAAGTTGAATCTGATAAGCTGTCTAACACGTAGTTTTGCGATTCAATTCTCTCTCAATGTATACGTATACATACATACATGTATATATATATATATATATATATATATAT
>NW_013666470.1:301074-326152 GCF_000517525.1 Limulus polyphemus
AAGAAAAGGAATTAACGTAATATAGACTAGAATGGAAAATAAACAATTATTAAGTTATGACTGACGTTTATTATAAATCAATGATTTCACACAAGTATTTAGATATTTTTTGGCAATCACCTAAAATCAGTAAAATAACATATTTTTATATTACTCTATCACAAATATTATATACGTTAAGATATAATCCAGAAGTGGGAAACCTTAGATTAAAAGAATAAAAAAATTGATATCTATAGGATTATATTAACAAGAGTTTTAAAAATGTAGTTATTTTAAAAGACTTACAATTAGTTTTATTTATTTTTTCTTTGAAAAGGAAAATATTTCACTAAATATCAGAAACTGCCATGGGCACTAAAGTCGCATATGGCTATCCAACCTATGTAAATTATATTCTAGATTTTATAGTTAAGTGAAACAATCAAACTTACGTACGAGTATAGTAAAAATATCATATTGTTCTTAGATGTTCTTGTAGTGGTTAAAAAAAGGGAGAAAAAAGCTTTGAATAAATTGAAAAGTGAAGATAGAACTATTCAAAATGTATTAAGGATAATATTTTGACTGTAACAAAAACCACTTATTATAGGAATATAGCGTTAGAATATCTTAATAATAATAACTATTATGTCTAACAAAGAGGGGAATTTTTATATAGGATATAAAATAGAAATTGATAGAATATGTATCGAGTTTTGAAAGCATATCGAGCAGGAAATGGAATTCATTTTAAGTTAAAATAAATAAGGAAAATTCCGTGTTACCAAAATTATATAAATTAACAAACTGAAATAATACTATGAACAAAAAAGATTGGGATATCTTTGGTTATTAAACATTCTAGATATTTAAAGTCGCCCTATTGTAAAAGACAAATAATACAATTACTGAGCTTTCGATTAGGTTATTGGACATTTTTTGGAAACCTTTTATTTCGAATGTGTAAAGTTATATCAAAGGGTGTCTAATAATGTTATTGCCTTATATCCAAGTATTTCACACGGGTTTGAATTAAAAGAAATTCACTTTTATTTTGATACATACATAGGACCACATTAACAAGGGTTTCAATAAGGAGGTTATTTTAAGAGGCCAAGAATGTATTTTATGAATTTTTTGTTTGAAAAGGAAATCCTTCACTAAATCTTAGGAACTGCTATGGGCATTAAAGTTGTACATACCTATGCAACCTTAGTAATGGGTTTTCTGGATAAATAAAATGTTTCATCTTCTTCCAAACTATTTTTAATAAACTACGTAAAATATTGGAAATTAACGCGATTTTTTGATGATTGTTTTATTAATTGGAAGGAAATTCACGATATTGAAATTGTATTCTAGGTTATAAAAGAGTTAAGTAAAACAATCACATTTTCGTATGAGTATAGTGAAAATATTACATCTCTCTTACATGTTATTGCAGTGATTAAAGAAAATTGTGAAGTTATGGCCTATGTTTATTATAAATAAATGAATTCATACAAGTATTTAGTTATTTTAGTACTCACCTGAAATCAGTAATATAAAATATTTCTATTACTCTGTAAGAGGCGAGAAACTTCACTTTAATTAAATTGAAGCTATTTTTCATAGAATGTATTTTTCTAGAGGATATTATTGATAGAGGTTTCACTTTGGTGAAAAGATCACTAGGAGAAGAATTAAATATAAGGATAATAATGAAAATGTTATACCACTAGTCACAATCCTTATCCAGAGATATCGATTAATATCAACTTTATTCAAAAATATATCGATGAAGGTATAGAAAATAAGTTAATGATTTTTTTTGAAAATTAAAAATTATTTGTGTATTAGATTGCAATATAAAATTGTAACTGAAAGTCATTATAAGGCGAGGTGTTTAATAAATAGAGAATTTGGGTATTTTAGATGTACATTAAGTATACCGTATATTACTTTCAGGAAAAGAAAGTAATGTATTTTTTTAAAATATCTTTAGTCTGTGGAATTTGGCTAAGGTAATATAGTAATTTTATCGCTAACATTTAAAATATTTTAATGTGATGTTAGTTTATGGAGTTTTAAATTAGGTTTTGATTTGAAACGTTATTAACGAGATAATGCTTTTTATAACCTTAAAAACGTTTTAAAAATACAATTTATAGAATTTTAAATATTATTTATATAGCTTATATAAATTTTAAACTTAAATGTATTACTTTTCAAAAAAAGTGTTCGGCTGTTTTCTCCAGTTTTTGTAAGGAAGAATAATCAGTGATGCTGCGAAACTGGTTAATCAAATAAAGAAGAGTTTGATAAATAAAGAAGATTCGAGTTTCATAGCTTGTTCTGTATTTTTATTTACCTATCATATATAAGTGATGCAAAATTATTTTTGACACATTTCCTTGAAGATTCATCCCGAATATAAATAATTAGGAAAATAGCCACGAACTTGTAAATATCGTCTAGAAAACAATAAAATACACCACCAACATGTAACAAGTTTGCTGTATATCAATTATTTGTTATTAAGCGACAAGAGTTTTGAAAATAAATTCACATTATATTTCTCATTTGTCAATAGAATTATGGGAACACATCAGAAAGTGAAGGTTGACTTTAATTTATGAGTCAACGTATTTTAGCACTTAACATGACACACAGCTGTAAGTAAATAACTAGTACATAAATATATATATATTTCTATGTTCACAACCTAAGTTATGGAAACACGATTCTAAAGCTTCGTTTTCAGTTCCTGATGACATTTTCCTACCAACAAAGAGACATGGAGAAAAAACATAAACATAAAACACATTTTGATGTTCAATAAGTTTAGAATCTAAAGGAATTTATTTATTATAGATTTTTTTCTGATTGATGCCTTTCATATAATCGGCAGGCAAGCACGAAATAGAATATTGATACATAATGCACGAAATAGAAAAATGGTACATAAAAAGCTGCTCACGTATGGATTAAGTGGAGTTTTATATATATACGATTTATCGCTGAAACTTAATCTCGTACCAAAATATGATCCATCTGATGGTAAAAAGGAACTTTTTATTTGATTTATCGTAAAACAGAATCTCCTAATAGTTAACTTATGATACAATATAAATATTGAATGTTAAATAACATTTTATACTTATTCGATATGATGAGATTTTATTTAAACGCAGGATATTATTAATCATAGAACTTTTTGAGGGGTTTAGTATAGATTCTACAGATTTTAATATATTCAAATAAAATGATAATAACAGTAAAATCACGACGAATTATGCAGGCATATTTAGTTAAACGTGAATGGCGTCTTATGAGTACGCGGGTTTAAAGACTAGGTCACGGCCCTAATATGCAGTTCATCCATTCCAAATTTTGAACCAATTCTCAGGGAGGAAGGCAACCAATCAGCAGTCAATCACACGCAATTTAAATAATCCGACATACACTACCTTCGACACCACAAAGTTCAAATCTTCTGTTCTATATGTAACCTGTTGCTCTTTTATTACACCTCACAACGCTACATAAAACATTACCTTTTGCAGTATCTAAAAGTTGAATCAAGTCAAATTCTTACGATGTTTCAATGTCCAAATGTATATATAAGTTAAACATTCGTCATGTACCACATATAACCTGAAACAACTTATTGTTTTACTTTACCTCCAGTATTACCAAATAAGAAAATAAGAGGGAGTCCTCAATAGTCGAGGCACTTATAGTTCTCTTAGGCGGATTAGAGTAAATTAATCTATGAGGCCTTTTATTTTCCTTTTTATTTGCTATATTTTTTATGTGCCAGCAATACCAAGCATGGGGCGCACGTATACCCGATTCGATTTTATTACTCATCAGGATCTCTACCAGCCTACCCTCAAATTGAAATTCTTATAGGCAGGACTAAAGCAAATTAATCTATGTGACCTTGGGCGTAGTGAAATACACCAACCGAAAGGGTTTGACCTCCTGGGTCTAAAACTGTAATTAAATCTCGAATCGATCAAGAGATGACGGAGATATGAGATAAAAATTTGTACTTAAAAAACTTTTAGCCGCGGCTAAAAAGGTTAACGAATATTTCCTTTTATACTTACACCTAATGTCAATGGTAAATTAATTTGTTCATGAAATACCTAATTACTCATTAATGTTAATGTATTTTTCACTACACCTCATTAAACCACACTAAACGTTCTGTATGTGTCCTTTATTACAAAACCCTGGACAACATTGTACTATTGCATACGATTTGGTTGTTTTCATTTGAAGTACAGATTTGAGATATTTCAGATATTTAAAATGATATCAATTTTAATAAAAGCCAGTTTTTTATACTTAATTACATTCAATGAAAATTTAAGAATTTTTTTAACCTAAAATCGGAGTCCGTTGCACAGAAATGAGTATTTGTTTGTTCATCATAATACCCATGAAACAACAAAAATCATTTAAACTGTCTTTCAACGATCACTCAGTATTAGCTTTTTCGCACAGTACAACTTTTGTGACCATCTACTCTATTGTTGCCGAGAAATCTCCATTTACAAATGAGTACTTCTCCCCTCTCCAGTTTTTGTCAAGATTTTGGTTAAGGTCCGTTACTTCTTATAAATATTTTACGTACATGACCTATTTTCAGTGATAAATCAGTCAATACACACTGTGAATATATATGAAAGCCGTGTTTATTCTGGTATCATTTGCGAGTGTTTGTTTGTTTGCTTAGAATTTTCCGCAGAGCTACTCGAGAGCTATTTGCGCTAATTATCCTTAATTTAGCAGTGACAGACTAAAGGGGAGGCAGCTAGTCAACTTCATCCACCACAACTCTTAAGCTACTCTTTTACCAATAAATAATGGAATTGCTCGTAACATTATAACGTCCTTGCTGCTTAAAGTCGTCATAAAAGTACAAGTAAACTACAAAGGAGAGGAATAATAAATATAATATTGTTATTCTCATTATAACTAATTTCTTCATCTTAGACCGTTCCGTGATTCACAAACTTAGATATGATTGATCAAACATAAACCAAAGAAAGTCTTAAGAAAACAGCTGCACAACAGTTATTGTAACCTACTAAATACGCAGATTGTTCTAGATATCATCAACATGTTGAAAACCATTTTCACATAGCAAGTCATAGTCAAGAAAGAATGATCCCGAGCAAAAGGAGCCTTGTTTTGAGAATACTTTTTATCAACACAAATAAACCATTTTAGTAGTTGCTATAAGTTTTTTGAAGCAAGATATCGATCCCTAACTTTATGCAAAGTTTTACATGAGATATTGGTCACTGAAACATGGCGATTTCTGTATAATTGACTCACGAATTTCTGGTTTCAAAAATGACACCATTTGAATACATGACTATTACTAAAACGTGTGTGGCATGTTTAATTAATGTGGTAATATAGGATGATTAATTAAATGTAATTAAACACACTGGTATCCAAACCACAGGCGAGTAACTCCCAAATCATTCAAGTAACCGACGAATGAATAACGTTAGGCTTTGGCAAGTAAAGTAAGTAGAGTTGATGTAGTGTTACAGACAAACAACTCACTAAGGTTCATGAAGCAAATTTATTGTTAAATAACTGACTGCAATTATTTTAGTATGGTCTAATTCTTAATAGTAATAAATATATTAAATCAGGTAAAAACTTTCGAAACATAGTTACTCGACATTATCTATCTAAAGGAACAAAAACTTATAATTCCCTATTTTGCTCTTTTTTGTGAATGAATGATTTAGACGAAACAAAAATACATAATAGAACTCCATTGTTTTGCTCGGTTAAAGAGTATTGATCAACATACTTTCCTTTGGTCGCTGTTCCGTTCATTATTTACATTTGCGATGTTTTTAAAATTGTCTCCTATCAAGGTTCATTACACTCATTCAGCGAATGGTTCTTAACAGTGGAAATTGAGGTAGACTTTGAATTTTTATGTTCTTGTGTGTGAACTTGTAACAACCTGGTAGTGAATCCAGTATGACGTAAATGACATTTATGATATTTATATACATACATCAAATTTGAAATTATAAATACATACGTATTCATTCCTTAAACCTGTAAGAAATATGTAATCTACATTTAGGAAGAAGACTCACCTTAATTTAAGCCTTGAGTAAACATGATGATATGCTTACGTGATTAATTTATAACTAAAGAACTTTTTTATATGTATACGGTAATTCTAAAGAATTTTTGTTTGTTTGGAAAATTTCAGTTTGGCTGTGTAGAAAGTTTCATATACTTTAAATAATTTTACTCCTAATAGCTATTGGAAAGACATTTCTTGAAAAGAACTTTTGCTACTTCCTAGTTATTTATATAAAATGTCATATTTACCGATCAATTTTATGTTCAACGAACTAATATTTTAAACACATTTTTCTTAAGTAAAACCGGTATAAAGTTTAAGATTAAAATACATATCAGTGAAAGTTTTCATATGAAAAATACTCCGCTTTCTAAATTACTATAATTATTATTTCCAAAAATGAAAGTTAATGGTTTTGCAGATGTTCAACTTTAAGTTTAATATTGGTATGTCTACTGTTAAGTAATTCAGAAAACCCTTTACATGGTCGACATCCCTAAAGATAATAAAGGTGTGATGAACATATCTTCTATAATATATTCGTCTAAATGAAAAAAATTCATAAAGAAACTATATCCAAACTAGTATTGTAAACAATGCTATTGAAATTTAAGTCTTATATTTTTAGAGTTTGTTTGAGATCAAAGCCACGTTGGCCTACGTGCTGTGTCCACCGCGGGGAATCGAATCCTGGATTCTAGCGATGTAAGCCTGCAGACTTACCGCTGTCCGACCAGTGGACATTTTTTAAAAAAACAACAACAACAAGTGCTTTTTACAAGCCCCCCAGTGGCACAGCGGTATGTCTGCGGACTTACAACGCTAGAAACCGGGTTTCGATACCCGTGGTGGGCAGAGCACAGATAGCCCTTGTGTAGCTTTGTGCATAATTAAAAACAAACAAACAAACAATCTTTTTACAATATGATAAATATTAGTAAGGGTTCGAAAAATTTAGCTAAAACCTGCTAGTTATATGTACCAATGCGATATACAATCAGTCTAACTGGACCACCAAGATTATAAATCTTAGGAACTCTATAATTAATACCAAATTGAGCCTATTGGTTTTATTTTATAATGATCATTTCCTGTCAATACATTTAAACTTTAAACTTTGATAGATTTCTTTTTAACTTACCTTCATTAGTTCAAGTTGGATCTAAATAAAAAATTAAAAAAAACGGCAGCAGAATGGTAGGGCACTTTGTAGGAGTCATATCCGGCATTTATTATTTTTTATGCAAACCTACAGAATATACATTATTTTACGAGAAATTCAGAGGTGTACGCTGGTCTATAATTGGATAAAACCCAAAGAAGTTATGACAGGTTTTTGTCAGTAGAGCTGGGTGATATTTCCCCTAATTCAGACAGTGGTCATGACATTGTTGTATTACATTATCTATGGGGCACTCATCCCTTCCAATCTATGAGGAACGGCTGAAACAGCGAGCAAGATTCTTCGAGTGTTTGCGGTCGAAAGGGAAACGGGCTCGGATGCAAATCTAACCTTTAAAGCAGCAAAATAGTCGAGGTGTTACAAGTGTAAAAGGTGTAGATATGATGACGATAGCGCACCAGTTGCTCAAGAAAGTTAGGCGTAAGGAAGATCACAGAAGCTATGCCAAAGGAGGTGCTGTCAAGCGTCCAAAGAGAAGTACTCTGCGTACGGGAGTGATAAACTTGCTGATGTATCAGACAAATTGCACTCAAATGGGGATGAGAGCAGAAGGAGGAGAAAGATTCAAGATCAGGTGAAGAACGGAGAATACGAAGACATGTTTTGAGTGAACTACAGATTAGGGTTGATAGAGATGAAAAAGTGGTCCGCTTTTGGTCAGTCCCTACGATATTGGAAAGTTACATCACTTAAAGTCATTAGGAAATGATTAGAAGGACTGACTGCCCTTCTTGTTTAGTATCTTTGGAGATTTCGTGGCATCTATGAATATGAGATGTTGTAAACGAGTATAAGGGAAACAGGTGTGTTCGGTGTGGGTTTTGAGAAAGGAATATAAAAAAAACATGAGTTCGACAAAAGAAGGAGTAAACCAGATGCCAGAGAGAACAAATAAACTGAAATTGCTGAAGGAAGAAAGTAATATGCTGCCAACAAGAAACAAAACCTAGTTCTAAATATATGTGCTACTGATTATTGTGATACAGAAATTTGTTTGCTGCTAAGATCAAAGCTACAAAATAGGCTATCTGTGCTGTGCCTACCGCTAGCTTTTAGCGATGTGAGTCATCAGACGTATTGCTGAGCCACCGAGGGGCATAATTTGTTATTATTGAATTGATATGAGTCAATTTCTGATAGGAATAAATACAACCTTAATAAAGTTGAATGGAAAGCGAAGTGCAAGTGAAGAACAATGGCATCGAAGTGGATTCAAAGTGCTCTACAACAAAGTGGCATAAGAAATTGGATTCGTTAGTCCGTTAAGAATCGAAACTCAACAATGAAAGAAGAGATTGAAGTTGGAATCACATAAAAAGAAGGAGACGAAGAAAGTCAACTGGATGAAGCAATGAAATCGGAAAAGAGATCATGTTTTGCTTTTTGTTCTTATCTTGCCTGTTTTGGTTTTGATGATGGTTCAGTTAAGTCTTAGTTGTTATCAATTGTATGATTCATTGTTCAAGAGTAGATAATTAACGCTAGCATAGATGATAATTTGAAATCACTGACAACATGCTTGTTGGTAAATAAATATTGAGAAATGGGAATGACACGTAGTAGCCACTAAAAACAAAGATGAGAAATGTGAAGTTTTAATTGAGACAGAGTCATAATAGATTATTTTTCAAGTCTTGAGCTGAGTACAATTACGAAAGTTGCGAGTAATGTTCGCTAAGGTTTCCAAGGTAACAATATTGACCTTGCTAAGATACAGTCAGAAATGAAACTCTTAAAAACTGAAGATAAATGCATGGAAATAGAAGATGAGAATAAACACTTGAAATAGAAGTTGAGGCTTAGGTAGCAATTTTCAATCGAAAATAATGCATGAATTATAGAAGGCAACAGGAGTAGAACTGAAACACACTAGTCCTTAAAGACCAAAATAAAACAAAAAAACAACAACAAAAACAGGATTTGTGACAGAGCAAATGGGGTGATTATAGCCATTCTATGAGCAATAGTAGACGTGAATTTTATTGAATCCGATATAATATTGTCTTTTGTACTATTTGCATATCGAGAAGTCTCGAGGCCACAGTAGGATTTTCTTCCTTTGAGCTATTATATGGTAATGATGTTAAGGGTCGATGAGACTTATTATAAATAATTTAGTCGAGAGACAAAGTCACGAAATGTGTTTGCATATGTGATTAGTTTGAGGCGAAGGTTAACAAAGTACTAGAACATTGTGGTTAAGCTAGTTAGAAGAGAAAGGATAAACAGAAGCTTTGCTATGATAATAATGCTAGAGAACTAGAACTTAATGTGATTGAGTTAGATGAGGTAGTGGAACCAGTACCCGAAAATAGTTTAGCGGGCAAGGTGGATAAGTGCCTTTCCAATAATTAAACACTTCAGTAAAGTAACATATGTTTAAGCTATGATATACTAGAGTCATACTTCAAACTTGAGTGATGATCTGTTTAGACACCAGTAGTAATGATAGTGAAGAAAAACTATCTTAGATCGTTATGAGTATATCATCCCTATATTTACCTCCTTTTTTAAAAAAAGTTTTTGTTTACTTTTATTATAGAAGATATATGGATGATACACTGTTTCAGTGAAATGTGAAGACGATACCCTTATTATCTTTAAAGATGTTGACTTTTTCATGATTTATTTCAGTAATAAACATCATAATATAAGTTTACAACTGAAAATCAACAAAAACATCAATTTCCATTCTTACACGAATTTATTCATAATAAAAATGGTAAATTTGAATGTGAAATATTTCATAAGAAGACCTTCACTAGTTTTTGCTTTAACCTTGATAGTCTTAAACCAGTTTTTTATAAGAAAAATGTGGCTAAAGTATTAGGTCATCGGCATTATATATTATACTATCTGTGACGTATATTTGCATATCAAATAGTTAAAAGGCCATTTTATCAGAAATAAAGTACACAAGTTATGTCATCGTGCTTACATACAGGTTCAATATCGTTATGTCTTTATGCCTGAATGTAGATTACAACATTTTTTAGGTTTAATGATGAAATACATATATTCAAAATTTCAAATGCGGAATATGAATCTTAATATTCTAACTGTTCTTTCTTTAGGATTTGTCGGATCCACCTCTAGGTTGTTATAAGTTCGCATACAAGAACATGCAAATGTAAAACCTGCATCATTTTTCAGTATTAAGAATCATGCACAGAATGAATTCAATGAACTTATAACTATACGATAATTTATAATTATTTCGAAGGCAAATAATGAAGAGGAATTTATTTGTAATGTGAAAATAAACGTTCACTTATTTTATGCAGATTTCGAAGAACGTATTCGCTGTAATTGGGCGCGAATATGTGAACGAATATTCGAATCTATACTAATAACGACATGGAAGTTTAATCCAATTTAAATGAAATGTATGTCACGTTAGTTCGAATTCGTATTTGATTTAAAGTTATCATAGAATCGCAAATCCCATTTTCATCATGAGTAAATAAGTACTAAGCATGTGACAAGTGTTTTGATAATTATATATATTTTTGTAACATCGGAGTTTGTATTAGATTATATTATAAAGCGAGTAATACCCCGAAATTAAATAAATGCATTTGTCCAAAAAGAGTTCGTATTAGACAGCAGTTCCTTTTTGTTATTGTTGCCACATTCTTCTTAATTTGTCCATTATGGATTTCAAATGTGTAAAAAATACCATTTCAGATATACCGTTTGTCTGCTAGTACATCCGAGATCATAATTTTTAAATATATTTGATTTGAAATCAGTAACAGAAAAATTAAGAGGAATGTGAGATAAACAAATGAAAATAACCCAACAGTATAATGTGAGTTTTACCAAGAACATTAGGTTTATTGGTTTCAAATGTTTCTCCAGTTTCGGCGTTCATACGGTAATTTATGACATTAAAAAGAATATTTTTAAAGTCATATTTAAATCATTTTTTCTGCACGACATGAAACACTATTAACTTAGTGCAAACAAAAATATGATTTAATATGCTTTCTAAGAGATTCAAAAATACATATATCAAAATGCTACGCAAATAAAAAATAGATTAAAATTTAATTTAACAGCAGTTTTAAAGGCCATAAGTCATATACTTCAAAAAGTAAGTATGGAAAATGTTTCTGGACCATGTTTAATGATGAGAACCAACCAATATTGCACGTAAGCCTAGTCTTAAAAGATATGCAATTCACACTAATAACGACTTGTGCTTATGTATCGTCGTCCCATATTCGATCAATTTATGAACATTAATAAATGTATTGTTATGGTGTGTACGCCTTTTACAGGCCGGCCTAATACTAATTTCGTATGACAGTATAATAATTATAAATGTATTGTTATGGTGTGTACGCCTTTTACAGGCCGGCCTAATACTAATTTCGTATGACAGTATAATAATTATAAATGTATTGTTATGGTGTGTACGCCTTTTACAGGCCGGCCTAATACTAATTTCTTATGACAGTATAATAATTATAAACGTATTGTTATGGTGTGTACGCCTTTTACAGGCCGGCCTAATACTAATGTCTTATGACAGTATAATAATTATAAATGTATGAAAAAGCGAAAAAAAATTAATTTAAAAGCGAAAACAAAAATATGAGTAATGCAAACATTCACAACTGATATATATGTAGTGGCACAGTTATAACCACACGCACACACACATATATATATATATACACTATTTAGAAAAGATATAAAGCTATAGGTAGTAAAACATCAACATAAGTCAACAATTTACAGAGGACACTTCTGTCACTATTAACTGGAACTTTTCAGATCTAATGAGAAGGGAATCCTTGGATTTTCTGTCCAGGAAACAGTGACATTTTCCCACTAGTTAAATAATAAATTGGTGATCAGATTTAGACAAACCGAGCTTATTATTTATTTTGCACTACGTTTATTATTGTTGACTTCTTATTGTTGATAACGTGATCGCATTTCAGACAATACATAAGATCATCTTGATATTATTTCGAATTACATCAGCTGTTTGTTCAGATAAAACTGTAGAGTGTTTATCTCGTTATAAAGTCGTATTGTGGAACACTGAGTAAATAAAGAATTTTTCCTGCATACTGACCATATCTCTTTATTAAACATGTTAAGTCACTCTAGTGTGCATTAGGCAACAGAAATATACTGTTTCAGGCTCCCAGTAGTTCAATGGTAAGTATCTAGACTAATGACGCTAGAAATAGAGTGTCGATACCCGTGCTTGAGAACAGCAAAATAGCTCATTATGTAGCTTTGCGTTTAACAACAAATAAAAAAGAAAATTATAATTATTTACAACACCCGTTTACCTTGTTGGCTGTCAGTGCAAAGTATAAGCTTAAATGTATAAACAAATAATTAATAATTGTAGGTAATTACTTTTATCTTGTTTATAGTATTGATATGTTTCTATAAAACTCAATATGTTCCTGCTTTGATATCAAATCTTCTAAGAAATTAATAGCGAATATGGCACAATGAGTTTCTCGAATTGGTAAAAAATAGCCTTAGAACCAAGTAAAGTTTAAGAGAAAGTAAGTGTAGGCTAATACAAACAAGACTTCCATGCATACCTTTTTCTTAATAGAATCTCGTTGACAAAGTGATAAGACAGCACAGTTTTGTCAGATGTCTGCAAATTTGTATTTTTGATAAACAATCAATAAAGTTCGTTTGCTTATATGCAAGGAAATGATAACAGTGGTCATAGTGAGTGGGGGTTATTTCTAAATAAGGGCTTGTACAAATGCTGTTTATCTTAGATCTTAAAATATGACTTTTGACAAGTTATTAAATTCACTGTCTCTTATAAAGCAATTAATGTAATTAAATTAACATGATAAATTGAGAAAAATTTTTGAATTTGAAAAACGAAGCGCAGGATGTGAGTGTGTAACATCTTAATTATAAGAGGCTAACATTCACAGGAGAATGTAACATGTCTCCACCATGCAATCCCAACATGACCAATTTTGACATCAGAAAAATCTTGAAAACATAGAAAAATCGAAAAATATCTATATCACTGCTTGAGATCTGCAAGAAGATATCTTTGTACCAAATTCCATGTAAATTTGCCGAAATACGGTAGAGTAGTTGCCAACACCTAAAATTAATCTTTTTGTGGCACCTTGACCTCCCTATAATTAATAAAAATGAGAAAGCTCACTATTTTAGTTTATAAATGTGTGGGATCTGTAGAAAAGTATCTTTGTATCAAGTCCCATGTAAATTGGCCAAAATATGGTCAAGTAGTTTGTGAGTTTTCACTCCCCAGAAAGACTCAAAATGGGCAAATCCAACTTGTTTATATATTAATGTATTGGGCACTGAAAATATATATTTGTGCTGTAAATATGATCGCACAGGAGAACAAAATACACATTTTTTTATTGTTTGACTTTTTATCCCCATACAACCCTTAGAAAGGACTAAATCGAAGGAAAGAAAATGAGTCTGGACGTATTGGACCAAGATATAACCCTACTAACTTTCAAGTCAATCTGTTGAGAAATTAAAGAATGACATTCGATTGAAAAGTGTTTGGAAGTAGTAGAAATTGTAGAAAACAGCATTTTCCCTACGGATACATAACTAACACTATACAGAAACGAAATAGCGAAGGCAGTGAACAGGTATATATAATACATTGTTAATATCATGAGCAAATGAACACACATATACATATGCATAACTAAAAAACATACCTATCAACAAACCTATAGATTATAAATATCTTACCTAAAGGTTGACATTATTTTTCCCTTTAACGAAATTCAAAATTAAGTAAGTTCGAATATATTTCAAAATATGCTTAAAAATATGAAACAGTTACAATGGAACAAATATAAATCACATTTAAAATGCAACGTCTTGTCTTATTTACCATGATGTCCTTGATAACGTAATGGTAAAACAGGTGAAACTTTAGATTGTATTGTTTTTATTCTTATTTAATTTTAGACATGTGAAGATGTTATCTTCAAAAGTAACTTGTCAAATAATAATAATCACTGAAATCCGGTTTTATATCATATAATTATTATAAATCTTGCCCTTGTAGTAAAGAAGTAAAAGATTCGCAATAACACGATCTCTCAGAGAAAAGTTTGCAGTACAGAAAAATATAAAAACAAATCACAGCATTTTTTATATTTATCAGCGGTACCAGATAGAATATGCTGCGACACCTAAATCATTAATGTTCTTAGTTTCAGATGACAACGTGGTATTCAGGAAGTATTTAGTTATTTGTTATATCATTCTATAGGATGACATTTATTTAACGATTAGCCGTGCCGAACTCGACATGTTTTGAAACAAAATGACAGGTTTGACATTCTGAGATGATGCCATTCGTAATGTTGACCGGCTCTTTGTTCGTGGTTTGATCATGACTTGAGAGTTATAAACAACAATATTAACCGATCTCTACCAGGAATTATTATGTTACGGTTCCTGAACTGAATGTTTGGCTCTTCCACAGTTGACCCCAGCCTTAGAAGGTAATATTATTCAAATAATGAGAAATATGAAACAAATCCTATTTTAATTGTAACCTAAACAATTAGTTCTCAAAGTAAATAATTGTTTCTGACTGTATCATTACTTACTCGTTTAAAATCGGTTGATTACAAAACCTCGCTTAATGCAATATTTTGAACATTTTTATCAGCATATTTTATAATCAATTTCACTTATACACTTCACGTTACGGCCATCGTCTACATAGGTAAATTTAGTGCGATTGTATGTATACGTTTTATTTATTAGAAATGTAAATATAAAATATAAATCGATTTGTAACAAACTTAACAAATTAAAGTTGCTAAGAAATTTTGCTTCTTCGCTTTTATCCATACAATAATCTATTCTAGGGATATGATACGTGTCAGTTCTGGGTATAGTATCCATTTTCTGAGATCTATAGAAAACTTGTTACTCTTATCTGGTTTGGGTACAAGAATACAAGTGGACTCCTTTCATTCTGACCTGGTTTTACGATACCATTTTCAACCATATAATTAACCTCATCATGCAGTTTTTCTCTTTATACAGGGATTACTCTGTATGGTGGTCGCTTTCTAGGTGTAGCTTGACCTGCATTAATAAACAACATCAGTCTGTTGTGGAGCATCAGGAAATAAATGAACATAGTCATTAATATCACAAGACAAACACTTTCTGATGGGCAAACAAATTATTACGTTTAACATTCTCATTCTGT
The DNA here is from genome assembly GCF_000517525.1 of Limulus polyphemus. Taxonomy (NCBI): domain Eukaryota; kingdom Metazoa; phylum Arthropoda; class Merostomata; order Xiphosura; family Limulidae; genus Limulus; species Limulus polyphemus. Next base: position 316,585 of record NW_013666470.1, read on the forward strand.
TTCTTTTCCCGGTACTTAAATAATTACCAAGTTGTTCTTTAGGTAAGTATTCGGCAAAAGTTTATTAGAGTAATGCCCACCGATGTGTATTTATACCCTGTACTGAGTTATGAAGATCCTAGTGTGTTGTAAATAATTCTCTTTACTTTGATTATATAGTCCACAATAGCCTTTTCAACAGTAACCACGCAGTTCACTGTTAATATAGAAGTTAATCTTAATCTTAATCCAGCCAGCAATGTGTAAAGGTGCTATTTTGTACGTGTCCTCCTCTCTCCAATAGATCGTTGACTAGCTTGCTTAATTATATTTGCAAATGAATTATTCGTCTTAAAACCAAGTGTCTGAATTACCTACTATCTGTGCAAATGAGTAATTCCTCAATAAGAAGAAAAACAAACAATTAGTGAGTAACTCTGCCACTTATTGATTTGTTTGTTATTTCATTTGATATAATAAAAAAATGTACGAGCAGAGTGTAAAATAAGGAAACACAAAAACGTTTCATTTTGACATTCCATATAGATGTCTCATTTTGCAATCTGTTAAATTTTATGACAGGAACTTCTCAGGATTGAAACAAAGTAATATTTACTCACAAAATATGTATCTACATAGTAACAGATTCACTTGACGAAGGTAACTTCTCTTAGCCTGTTCGTACTCCTTTGAAATACATGGTCTGATATTTTTTTAGAAATAAAATTTAATTACACATCCACATAATAAATTGATGTATATTGGCACAGCGTGTAATTAGAATAAATGCTGACAATTATTGGAAAAAATGATAATTCTACACTAAACTTAATTTGATTGTGATAGAATTTGTTTCTTATTCTAAAAGAAACAGCATATAATTTTACAGGATTAATGTTTCACGAAGTGAATAATTCTGCTTGCTGAACGTAGAATCCTCTAAACAAAAATTATGAAAAAATCATAGACAAAAAAGCTTCTTATTCCATAATTCCTTTGCTTTTTATGGCTGAAATTATGAAAACAATAGTTTTTCCAGAATATCAGTCAAGTAAAAGAAGAACTTCACATATAGGTAATAGTATTAACAAGGTGAAAAGTAAATGGAATTTCTCTATAACTTCTATAAAAACACCAAGGAAACAATAGAACATATTTGGCTATATTTCACATTAGCACCTCATTATCTGTTACTAATCCTCACATTCAAGGGTCTTAGTCCTTGCTAGATACAATGGCCGTTTGCTTAGACAGCAGACTCTTTTGAGCATGCTTTTCCTTTCAAATCGATCATTAAATAATGCTGACTCAAATAATAGTCTCTTTCTCTATACATATTTCTTTGAGTGGTGTAATAGTTTGAGAATCTAAAATCAGTGGCCTTATATTATTAAACTCTAGTGTTGCTATTGAATTGAAATGAACTATTTTTAATAACTTACCAAACAGTATAAAATCAAACGTAGAACTATATTTTCGTAATAAAATCTGCCAGTTGGTCATTTTATTTATATATAAAAAAGATTTTATTAGCAAAATACTCGTACATTTTGCACGTTGGAATTACAAGACTGATTAAAAATAATTTGCCTCTATTATTAAAATGACCTTTGACAGGTCATCAGTTATTGTTCATGTATGAAAATATAATGACAAAATGTGTAAATTTTCACAATTTTACAACATGTAAATCTACTTTCATCAATCATTTAATAAAAGGATATTGGAATATTTTGTATAAGTATTATTGCGGTAAAATGCATCGGTTAGCTTGAATATTGAACATAAAGCAAGTGTTACAAATATAGGAATAAAAGTAAAATGAGAGAATAAATTAATATGTGAGAAAGTAAAATGTATCTAGAAAGCTAGAAAGAAAGGCTTATAAAGAAATATAAACCACATATTTTCAGAAGTAATTCAATTAGATAAACAAACATAGCAAATGTAGAAAATGAGTTAGTTAATTTAACCAAACAACAGGGTTGTATTAACGAAAAAATTGCTCTTGAATTTGTCATTCCAGACTTTACAATATTCACATCCTTAGGTGATTGACACAACAAATAAAACATAAACAATCTAGGCTAATAATTAATTTTATGGACAAACATTAAATTTTCATTTCAAATTTAAAAGAATTATTTAACTTTAGCTCTTTACTTTTTGTTTATTTGTTGTTAAGCACAAAGCTACACAATAATACATCTGTGCTGTGCTCATCACAGGTATTGAAACCCGGTTCTTAGTGTTATAATTATTCATACTTGTAGCTGAGTCACTAGGAGGAGTTCTTTACTCCATAATAATAATTTACCATAACAAATTTCACTATGGATATTATAGTGGACAGAGTAATGTTTAGATTTTCCCATACAATTATTATGTTCATTCTCTTTTTCTACATGTTAAATCGTTTAGAATTACAAATTCTCTAGAGAGCCGGTTTCTTAGGTTTGACTACTATTGAGCTCTACTTTTTGTCACTTCCTACATTGATCCTATATATATATATACATAAATTGAATATAAGTTCTACATTATATATACTCAACATAAATTGCAATTTTTGATGAATTGTGAATTTTGTATTAATAATGCCAAGAAATATTTAATAATTAGTCACTTCTAACTAACTTTGCAATGATGTTTCTAGAAATATGAAAATAGGTTACTAACACAATTTTACACGTTGTTCTGAAACAATGTCTTTATCTACATGTATTTATATTGTAGGTTGTGAAGGAAAAAATACGTAGTAAGTTCTCTAACAGAATAAGTTATGCTACCTTCCTTATGACCGAACATTAGTATTAAATAGGCATAGTTGGTGCCTTTTCAATGCTGATGGATAAAATATCTCATACGCACACTTAATAACCTAATTAGGCAAAGTGAAGATATTGCAACTGTACAGATAGAAAAATAAACCAGTCTTGTCTTCATTATTATGAATTAATATTTATGAGAATAACATTAATAGATGTTCAGATACCAATACAAATATTAGTGTTACATTAGAAAGAACTAAAAATAATAATATTTTGTTTACCAATATAAATACCGAAATAATCGACGGCTGGACTTAATAAGGCCAAGATGAAAGCTCAAATGTGTACATGCTTTTTATGAGAGCTTCCCACATATGCAAGAATCTGAAGAGATTGGATGGGAAGGTTTATCTGAGCATATAACCTACTGATCATGATAAAGTTCTCTTCCAGCTTTATAGAAAGCTGCAAATGAAAGCCGTGAAGCAACACATGGATTTTGGGATCATCCTTCCCTGAATATGGACGCGGTCAAATGGAACCAGACACTACAGCAGATAAAAATACAACGCCAGAGGCTTGACAGCAGTGTTTGCCGACAGCTTCAATGTATCATGTGATATAATATGGGGTGATACAGCCGATCTGCTTCTATGGAACAATGTAACTTCCTAGACTCGATACATGAATGAGGTACCTGTGTGTCAAGAGTGGGTCTTGAGAAAATGCCTAGAACATGAAAGATGGTACCCCTCTCTGAACTGAGAATTACCAAGCCATTGTTTGTAGAGTTATTCCATTTCAGGTCACTCAGCAGCAAATACTGAATGGTTAATTTTAAGCTATGGCTGTAACTACTCTATCAAATTGGGTCTAACCGTCAGTTGAGGCACAAGCAGCCGCTAACTTATACTCACATGAATTGTGGCTGGTTTAACATTATTTCATGTGTAATTGTAAAGAAACATGGATTTACGGTTGGTGCATTGATAGGCATATAACATAAGTAACTTGATGCTAAATTTCATAGGCTTTTGAGGGTACTGTTTGAAAATTGAGCTGTCAGTTTCAAGATACTTAAATTTTTCTCGTATGGTGGGTGAAAGTGTGGCTATATCATGAACTTTTTCAGTTTTAAATTCAAATTTCTTAAAAACAAGTTTGTTATCAATGTATATCACTAAATGTGGCATAAAAACAGATTATAAATCAGATTTTATATTAGCTAAATTTAGTTTCTTAATTTCAAAAAGAAATATTCAAAAATGATCAATATTCATTTTTTGTGTTACAGGACGCATCTCAGCTCCAAACTCTCAATTTCAGAAATAACCGGCTTTTACCACTTTAACCATTTAATTTATACATAATTATAAGCAAACTTATAACTTTCTAACTTCCTATCTTCTTGGTTTGTTGAAATAACAATAAACTTGTCAAGCCCACCAGAGAAGTCCATCCCTCTCACTCTCTGACTTTCAATATTATTTGTTAATCAAACTTACATGACTATATTTATTACAAATTGAAAGCGCATATTCTCTTCTAAATAAATTTTACGATGCTTTGTTCAGTTTTTGTTGCGAAAGATGATACGTGATATAAATTGCTTGGTTTGTGTTGATCAGATTTGTTGCTTGGAACAGTAACAGAAATTTCTTAACCTACTAATAAGAAGGTACTTGAATGCGAAACTACCTCTAGTGTTAGTGAGTTTTACAAATTCTTGAGTTTTGTGTAAATGTTATCTTAGTGTTATCTATTTCTAAGAAAAGTAACTAAAATATAAGATTATAAATTTCTCACTCTATATGAACATAGCATTAACAAAATAAAACTTCTAAAGCTACAGACATGATCGCTTGTGAAATATACAACATTACTCAGTCACTAGATCTCATGCTGTTTGCATTAACTCAATGGGAAAAGCCTAATGGTTTCCCACTATGACTTATTATAGTGTGTTCTTCTGTGTAATCACTTCAAACTGTATCACCACAAAAACAGCCTTATTCAGGGAAGAATGTAATAAGACCCATGTGCTTCTTATGGATTTGCTCTACACCTTTCTATAAAACTGTTAATGGGAACCTAGTAGCACTAGGAATGCTTACAACTCTGAAGTCAGATGGATGTTGAATGACGGACTAATAGAACCTTTAGAGAAAGAGCTTTGTCCCTTTCAGTAGATTTTGTGAGGAAAAATTAAGGAATACCAAAATTATGGATAATAGGTAGATCAACATAGCAACAGACATCAATGCTTTTGGTCTGAACTGACAAATATCAGTATCGAAAAGTACCAATTGGTTCAATACAGCAGTTCGAGCTTCTTGCTCATGAAAAATTAAAGTAAAGAGTAAAATTAGATTTCAAACACCAAAACATGTAAAACTGGTATTTTTGTAATATATAATCCAGTATTTGGAACAAACCTTTTGATAGGATGATGGAGGAGATTCGCATCTTTGTGGATGGCATTTGTGTTTTAAGTTACATGTTTTCTGCTGCTACTGAGAACCTGAGAATGGTATATCATTGTATCAAATATGCAAGTTTGAAGTTAAATTGAAACCACGAAAATGTTCATTAAATGCACACAAAGGTGGGGTTTATTGGTCATACAGAAGACAAGAATGGAGATTCCACTGATCCTCGAAGGATCACAGTTGTAAAGATCTCAACCCAGCTTGAGATCGAACAAGAAGAATCAAGCTTTTTTATATTTTGCAATAAACTATCAATATTTTTGGCCAATTTATCCTAGCTAATCATACTACTGTCTGCGCTTAGTGATGCTGATTTGCAACTTGGTGAATGTATGAATATAAGTAAATGTGCACAAATGTAAGTAAAAAATACTAGTGTTCAAATATTCTTCTCAAAATTGTCCATTCATCATAGATACTAATGACATTGATGATGGGATGAAAGCAGTATAGAATGGTATGAAGCATGGAATCGTGTATGTGAGTTATATACTAACAACTTCTAAGTACTGATACTGTATTAAAAAAAGGAACTGCTTGCTGTTGTAGTATTTGTCAAACATTATTACTGTTCTTTGTATAGCAGGAAATTAAGTTTTTGAATGTACCATGAAATGACCAATGAACTTAAAAACCTGATTCTGCGAGAATAAAACTTTGTGGAGAAACATTACGTGAAAAAACATCAACATGGAAATACTGCCTGATTTTCTCACCAACCTATAAGGGTGTGCCTGTTCCTTGGATCTCGGGATGTTGGGCACTGTGCAGAGATTAGATATATTGCAGAGGCAGTGATAGTTCTACGTTTGTATGGACATCATGACTACCAAATCCAAAACGTCAGTAAGACCAACTGAAGGACCTAGACATAGCATGGGTGGTACTTTCGATGTAGTACTGATGCACATAACATCTACCACTTGTATAGTCAGCTGTATGTGTAAGATGACATGTTGTACTATCATTATGGATCATCAAAACATGATACCGAGCTGCATTTTCTACTTTGTAGAGGATTATACTTACAAATAGCTAGTCTTCTGCCCCAAACTGATAAAAGTAATCAATATGTGCTAGTCATTACCAACTGTTTCATCAGAGAGGCTGAAGTTTATTGATTATTGAAACTGTAGCTTATTCAGTAACTGATTTAGTGGTTAAACTATGGGTAACAATTCAGTGCACCCGAGGAGATCCATATAGATCAAGAAGCCAACACAACATATAGTTGATTACAGAGTCGTGTGGAGTGTTGAATATGATGAAATTGACACTACAAAATATAATCCTCAGTCTGATGGCTCACCTGAATATGCAATGCAGATATTTATTAAGTTTTGGAGCCCTGAATAAACTGATTAGGATGTGCTTCCAGCTAAGGAAGCAATAGATCACCAAACATTTTCGTTGGACAACCATATGCCAAAACACGAGAAAATGTTTTTTACTATCACTATAAGGGAATGAAAATGGTGTCTGCTGTTTTAACAACTTCAACGTTTAGGCGGAGACCAAAACGACTGCTTCAGTCACATTACTTGGCTGAGTTATAAGAGCTGAATCAGTATCAGGGACACGGTGAAAGGGATAAGTAGTGGGTGACTCACCTAAAAGTTATCCTAGTTATAGAAAGTGACATTTAAGAGGTGAAGGAGACTTTTCAGAGACTTTCTGTGAGATGTAGATGTGAAAAAGTGGTCCTAGATAGTATTTTATTGCTTTTTTGAGATGTGTGAACCATATGTAAACATATATTTAGTTTCTCAATTTATTTTTCTTTACCTTATGTGTTTTTTCAACCAGTTTTACTCAGTTTTATTACCTGTTGCTTATGCTATCTAAGTTCAGATTGTTTCTACTTTGCGCGATTTATTTTGTATTCTATATTCTTTGAATTTATTTTGTTTATTTTTTTCTATTGCGATTTATTTAAGTTGCATTTCCTGTCACTTTAAACTAACGCAATTTCAGGTATGTATTTTATTGCCATATGTAGTGTATTAATTTCACACTGCATTTTGTTTAGTTTAGTTTTATATTATATGAGTATTTTATAGTTTGGTTATAATGAATAAGCTTAGTATTCCGATAATTGTTTAATCTCGAAGTCTCAATTCAATGGAAGTCCATTTCAATCTAAACTTTGATCAACGTGTGTTATTGGGTTATAGTAGTTTCGGAGAATTCCGCTCCACATCAGTAATAGTGAAAATAAATTAACCAAAGAGAGATAAGCTAGACCTATATCATAGTGAAAAGTATCAGCCATATTGTTGGTAGTTGGTTGTCCAATTTCACTAAGATAAGGCTTTTATGATTCATTCAAAATTTTGATAAACTTAACTGTCCAATGCTGTCATATTTCTTTTCTCTTAGGGCTATATAAATTTCAATTTGCTATAATGTGTGCGTGTTTGTATTTTAGTTCAGATATACTTTCGAATTCATAAATTGTTATTTATTTAGTTTTGTTCGGTTTAAAATATCAAGGCCAGGTACTTTCTATTTTTACTTTTGCTTTTATCATGCACCATTTTAGCCATATGTTTAATGTTTTAAGCTATATTATAGTTGAACTTAATTTGAGTTTTAATTCAGTTTATTCTGTTTTACTGCAATTATCTTAACTTTTATGTCTTTACCCGGTGTCTGATTATTCTAAATTCCTAAATACGTTTCTTCTTCTATTCGATTTTATTTATTTTGAGTTAACTATTCAATGTTTTCTTTTTTTGCTTTTGCCCAATTTTACATTTGATATTATCATTTCATGATTTTTTAGCTTAATGATTTCTAGGTGTGATTTTTAAAGTAAAATGTCTTTTGTTGTCCTTGATTATTACTTAATTTAACCACTAGACAACATTTTAAAGGTTCGCCTGAGATAACAGAGAATGATAGCAGTTGAAAACTGCTATATTTTACACTTTTCTAGCTATGAAAATAGATTACTGCTTAAGTAGAAGTGGTGTTGAAGAATTTTGTTGAATTCATGTGAGCTTTAGTTTTGCAGTTGTTACACAATCCTTTTATGGCTCCTCTTCCTCTGTTCGATTAATTATCAAATAGTTATCATAACGTTACATGTGGCTAAAACATGTGTAATTATTGATGAATCTCTAAGTTTTCTGGGAACCAGTTTACTTATATCAGTAGGCAGCTAAAGTCATGGATTTTAGAGTGGCTGCTTTGAAGGAACAATCTCGAAAATACCAAGTAGCACTAATCATAACAACAATTGTTATTTGATTACCACTAACCTACCTTATGTACTTATTAGGACATGATTGTTATAATATTCTTTTCTCAGAATTATTTTTAAAAACATTTTTATGTCGATGTTATGTAAGCAGTTATTTTATGTTACATAATTAAATGGGTGTGGCTTGATCCTGTGGAAGAGCTCTGGATTTTGGACCTGGTGAGCTTGATTCGAATCCATTTGATACCACAAAATATTCTCAGAACTGTATGTTGTGTGTTTTATAACAATTACAGTCAATCCTGTAGCGTGGATTGTAGAGTGATGCTAACTGGCTGCTTTCTCTCTGTTCAGTAGTTTAACGTTATGGATAATGGCTTTGCCACAAATATATGATGAAATAAATTAATGACTTTGTTGGTAATATCAGAGAAATGCTAAATTTTCCAAAAGTTTAAAGTCTCGAATAATCCAATAATAAAATTGTAACAGTACTTAAATAAACATAAACACTTAGTATTAATTCTAGGCTGAGTTTATACACAGATATACATTAGATATTTCTTTAAGTCTATGAAGATATTACCTTCATTTTAAGGATGCAGTTCCCAGTATTAGAAAATGTTCGTCATCTACAAATGTGAATGTCTTACTTGGCCGTTCAGATATCTTGATAATACATTCATAATATGCCCACACAATACAATAACATTCAGTACATGATTCAAGCGTCACGTAAACAGAAAACATCTAGCAATAGAAATAGAAATATCAAACTTTCATTTCTAGATGCGATGGTTACCAAGACATGTAAATCATATACCGAAATATATCTACATAAATAAATAAAGCCACTCATAGATAGTCTATTCAGCTGAGAATGCACAATATCTATAATATCGAAGAAAAAAAAGAAAAATTAATATAACCCTTCCTTGACAAAAGATACTCTGAACAGTTGATAGAGATAAGTACCAAAATTAAGTAGAGTAAAAATTAGTCACAGAACCATACTCCCTCTTTTCAAAAATATCCCTGAAAATAAACATATACACCTAGGAAAAAGTTAAGCACCCCCGTGTTTTTTCAAGTGATTCAGATTCGACGTTCTTGTGACTGATTAT
>NW_013666470.1:326769-330288 GCF_000517525.1 Limulus polyphemus
ATCAAACTTTCATTTCTAGATGCGATGGTTACCAAGACATGTAAATCATGTACCGAAGTTTACGGAAAACTCGCAGACTCTGAAAAATATATCTACATAAATAAATAAAGCCACTCATAGATAGTCTATTCAGCTGAGAATGCACAATATCTATAATATCGAAGATGCTGAAATGAAAAAAAAAAGACAAATTAATATAACCCTTCCTTGACAAAAGATACTCTGAACAGTTGATAGAGATAAGTACCAAAATTAAGTAGGGTAAAAATTAGTCACAGAACCATACTCCCTCTTTTCAAAAATATCCCTGAAAATAAACATAGCATAAAGGTAGAACAGTATTTAGAAGTCACAATACAATACGATTAAAGTTAGGGCAACACTAGGAGAAGAGCAGTAGCCGAACATTTCCAGAAGGAAGATAATCAACAAATTTGACCTAAAGATAGGTTCAATGTAAAATCCTAGCTACTACTCAAAAATGTTTAGAACAGAAAGGATGAACAGGCTTTATTGACTGAACATTTGAAACGAGAATTAAAGAGAGTTTTGGTTCATGAATCATGTTTTTGAATCTTAATCTATTCTATATCAATATATTATTATTATTGTATTGTAAGGAAGCTTTTTTCCTATTGAAAGGTGATTGCTAAAAGATTTTACATTCTAAATTATAAGCTAATATCTGTATTTAAATAATACGCATTGAACTGAAAACATCAAATAAGCCAATTGGTGCTTAAAGTAAAAGAAACTTTCTCTCCATTGTATACAAAACAAAAATATTTAATAAATAAATATCATAATGTAATACAATAAGTAAATACATTACTATCTGTAAATATTACTTAAATCATCAACATAAAAAATAGAGACAAATAAACATAAAAATATCGTCAGTTATAATAAGGTAGTGTAAATACATTACTATCTGTAAATATTAATTAAGTCATTAACATCAAAAACATAGACAAATAAACTTAAAAATATCCTCAGTTGTAATAAGGTAGTAAGAATATAAGTAATGAAAAATTAAATTATATACAAATATTCAGAAACAGTCGAACACATGCCTTCGTTAACCGGCTTTAAATAAGTTACATACAATTGATTAATAAATGATTCAATAACTTATTTTAAAATTTAGGAAAAGAAAAAAGGTGAGAAGGTAAAAAGAAGGAAAAACGGGAAGTTCAGTAGTTCCTTCTGTTATTTTTTCCTCGTTTTCTTTCTGCACGTCTATACCTTTCTTTGTTCAAAAAGTTTTAAACAGAACCAATTATAATAGTCTCATCATGTTTATGACAACAATCACAGAGCCTATCCATAGACAGAAATGGTATAAATTTATGTGATGACTTATAATAAGTATATAATACATTAAGTAAAACAAAATTGTTTATCTAGACATAAAAGAGTGTGCTAGTTTTACCACTAGACGGTTGTCTACTTCTATAAAAGAACATGTTCGCAGAATACTTGAAAATCTATCAGATATCGCACATTATTAAACTACTGCTATCATTAATGATAGTAGCGCTGATAACTTTACGATAGTTAATCGAGCTGTGGATAATTAAAAACTGAAACACAAAGTATATCAAAAGAATATAACAATACCTCATTTACTCGTGCTGTAAACTGCTTTTTTATATCAATGTATGGTTACATTTAAACATGTATTTTGCATTAATAGAACAGAATATATTTTTCTTCAGACACATTCAGTTAATTATTATTTTTCAAACAAGATATACGTGGTCATTAATTTGTATTAATCCTTGTTTTGGGATATGGGTACATATCACGTTGACAATATTGTAGAGCTGATTCTTACTTAACCATTCTTTTGTAGCATTACACCTTCAGTATGTGGGTCATACCCAGCTGGAGGAAGGATTAATTCCCAGCTCGTAATATCTGGAGTGAGGTTTGCACCAGATAATACGAGCTGGAAATTTAATCTCTCTTTGAAAGATCTTTCTCTGAAAAAAATATGTTGTTCTTGTTTACAGAAATCTTTGATTCTTTCCTATGCTATCTTTTATTTTATTCTTTCACAAATAAATATTTTTGATTCTTGCATTTTGCAATGCAACAAGTTTTTTTTTATATATATACTTTTGGATTTTATTTAGGGTTACCGGTTACTGCTTTCTGCGTTATATTGTGATTTTAAGCTAATAATGAATATACGAATATTTTATATTTCTGTATAAAAGGTAGCTATCAGTGATAATTTTATTCTGACATTTATTGGAAATGGAAATATTGGAGCCTACAAAGGGCTAAAATTTGTTTGCGTTTTCAGAAAAAGAAATAGAAAAGGAAAAATGGCAGTATACATCAACACATTTCTTCTATACAATGTGGCCCCTAGTGGCACAGCAGTATGTCTGCGGACTTGCAACGTAGAAACCGGGTTTCGATAGCCCATTGTGTAGCTTTGTGCTTAACTACAAACAATGATTCTAAACATGGCGCAGTATTCAGCAAAGAAACGAAAGGTTTGATATGCAGATATTAAACACAGGTGTCATTAATCGTCAAAATTAGTCTTCTTTACTGTTTAATGCAAATTATGATTTACAAATGATATAAACATAGTAATATTAATATCATAATTTGCGTAATTATGGGGTAGAAGAAACTGTTCTAAAGAAAAGTGAAACACAAAAGAGATTATCGTCATTATATAAGGAATACATGTAACAAATAAACAGTGCAATGTTTCAATTTCTTGTAAATTGACTTTTGTTGCTAAGCCCAAAGCTACACCGTAGGGTTCTGTGTTAGACCCACAGCAGGCATCGAAACCCGAGTGTTAGCGTTATAATCCCTCAGATTTATCAATAAGACACAGGGAGGTTAAAGACTTGTTTTAGCACAAAGACGCACACTAGGCTATCTGTGATCTGCCCACTATAGGGAATCAAGCCCCAGATTTTACCGTTGTGAATTCATAACCCTACATCTGACCCATAAGGTAACAAATTTAATTGACTTCCGTCTGTGATACGAAGTGCATATCGTTTATTTTGAAACAAATTAAATATAAACTAGCTTATGATGCTTTATATATTGTGCTAAGGTGATATATAACAGTCGTGTATAAAGTTCCGTTTCCCATAGTTATGTATATGTGTACATATATATATATATATGATGAGGAGGTAGGTTATTTTACTTATCAACTTATTACAACTTCTTATCGTATTGTCATGGCCTAGTATCTAAGGCGCTCGACTCGCAATCTCACGGTCGCGGGTTTCAATTTCTGGCACCGAAAATGTTCGCCCCTTTCAGTCTTGGAGGCGTAATAATATGACGGCCAATCCTACTATTCTTTGATAAAAGGGTAGCCCAAGAGTTGGTGGTGTGTAGCGTTGACTAGCTCCCTCTAGTCTATCACTGCTAAATTTGGAACGGCTAGAGCAGATAGCTCTCGTGTAGCGAAATTCAAAACAAACTAAGCAAATTTATTGTAGTGTAGATTTTGTTTGTTTGTTTGAATTTCGT